>NC_133334.1:39278697-39573413 GCF_042186555.1 Aquarana catesbeiana | reverse complement strand
GCTCTCACACTTTGAATGACAATTACTCAGTCATGTAATGCTGTACCCAAATGAATTTTTTCTTCTTTTTTTTCATACAAATAGAGCTTTCTTTTGGTGCTATTTGATCACCTGTGGGTTTTTTACTTTTTATTAAACACCCCCTCGTTTGCACCTCATCCTATATCAATCGGCATTATTAGTTCATGTAGGCTTTGTAAATGTTATTTATTTAAAAAAAAACGTAGGGCTGGTTCACAATGCTGCGAATGTGAAACTGCATGCAATGTCTATGCGATGTGAATTCAGTCATACAGATTGTATGGCTGAATTTGCATCGCATTCGGACCAAACTCGTGCAGGACCCTTTTTTTGGTCTGCACCAGAATTGTATCACATGGGTGTTCACACCCATGTGACCCGATTCTTGTCCGAATTGACAGTTCGCATTGCGATATGCGAGCCGATCTGGGGGTGTCATTAACTTTGTATTGACCTTCCCAGCAGCTCGCATAGGGCAGTGTGAACCGCCGGCGGGTGATAGGCGATGGGGAAACCCGTACTGGATTTGCACGAGTTCTTGCATCGCAGCTGTGTGAACCGGCCCTTACTTAGCAGTCCCCCCTCCCCCTCCCCCAGCACACTCCCATCTTCAGTGTGGGCAGCTGAAGCCCACTGGTATCTCGTTCCGGGACACGGTGCTGCTGGCTGCCAAGCATGCACATCTCAAGAGTGGCGGCCTGTTCATTACGGGCGCCGCCCCCCATCCATGTGTCCGGCCCCCTGATCTACATACAGGGCGCTGGACTATGGATTCCAGTGGGGGGGGAGTGTTTTTTTTTAAGCACGTGATTAGGGCCAGAGGCTCTAATAGGCTTCAAAAAAAGGGGGGGGCTCGGAGTGCACTGCGCCCCGATCCCACCCAGTTGTGTGACAATAGCGAATGAACATTCCCTATTTTCACACTAAGTCTCCGAAGTGAGTCGCGATTGGCCAAAACATCAGGCTATCCTATTGGATGCTTGGCGCCTAGGAGGAGGAGAGAGGAGACGCACGGCGAAAGCCACCGTGCTGTAGATGAGGACACCAGAGCCGCTGCCCACAGTCCGTCACCTAGATGGGGTAAGTGCCGGACCGACCAACAGAGAGCAGGCAGCCAGGGGTGGGGTGGGGTGTGGTTGTTTGTCGCCCCCCCCCCCCAAAAAAAATCCCACCAGCCGGCACTGCCTCCCGATCTCACGCATGTGCATAAACAACAAATACCGCAAAGCTACAAGCGGCGGAGGCGCCTCGACTCCTGGGATTTATGACACTCATATCCCAGGAGCCAGTGGGCGGGCGGACACGACGCAGCTCGCTGCAGCGAGGTACTGTGGAAGCGAAGGATTACCAAAAAAAATGGTATTTGCACCGCTGAGGAAAAAAAAAGCAATGAGAATACAGGAGGTGATCACGAACGCGTGGGGCGGAGTTGATAAAATGCTTGGAACTCCGCTTTAAGGCCCCTTTCACACTGGGGCGGGAGCGGCATCAAAGCGCCGCTATTGTTAGCGGCGCTTTACCGTTGGTATTCAGCCGCTAGCGGAGCTGCTTTACCCCCCCCGCTAGCAGCCGAGAAAGGGTTAAAAACCACAGCAAAGCTCCTCTACAGAGGCGCTTTGCTGGCGGTATAGCTGCGCTGTCCCATTGATTTCAATGGGCAGAAGCGGTGAAGAAGCAGTGTATACACCTCTGAAGATGCTGCTAGCAGGACTTTTTTTCCCCGTCCTGCTGGCGCACCGCTCCAGTGTGAAAGCCCTCGGGGCTTTCACACTGGAGAGACAGCAGCGGCTGTTTTGGGTCGGTTTGCAGGCGCTATTATTAGCGCAATAGCGCCTGCAAACCGCCCCAGTGTGAAAGGGGCTTAAGTTACATTCTTCCTTCTCTTTCTGTATGTGAATGATGGCACTGTAATTATTTTAACTTTTAAAAAAAAAAAAACCTTTTTCCTAATCAATATACAGCCGTCACATGACCCAGCTATTTCCCAGCCAGTCTGCAGGGAAACATCAGTGGGAGGAGCTTCTAGTCCTCTGCTGCTGGTCACATGTTCAAAAAAAAAATCCTTTGGAATGCAAAGGAAAAATGCACAATACCAAATAAATGTTTTGAATCTTCATACAAATATGTATTTAAACGCAAATCTTTATTATTTTTATGTAAAAACGTGGTGTGAAGCGAACGGGCTGCCCTATGTGTGTTCGGCGCACCAAAGGGATCAAATTTTGACCTTGAGCCGGGCACATTTTTACACACACACGCAAATCTTGCAGGTTCTGATGTATGACAATCATGGTAAAATCACACTGCGTTTGGGGCGTCTATGAAATGCGCGTTGTGCATTTTGCCGCAATTCCTGATCACCCAAGAGTGAACGGGGCCTAAGGATCCTTATTCCGATGCGTTAGTGTGGAAGTATGGACATTATATAAAAATGACATATATATAATGCAGTATGTGAATAGCATTAGGCCCCTTTCACTACCGCAACTTCAATGTAGCGTGATTTTGCTGCGATTTCAGGGAATGCCTGTGTAAACTTGAGGTCCATGGACCTCAACTCGCACCAAAGCCAGACCAAAGTGTAGTACAGGGAGTACTTTGAAGTCGCACAGATATGAATGGTACTCATTGGAAATCGTGGGTACGACTTGTCATGAGACTTTGCCCCAGTCGCAGGACAAGTTGCAAAAGTGTGAAAGGGGCCTTACCACATCAGAGTCTTCCCATTCCCCATATGAGGCTGCCAGGGTTGCATACAATGGTTTATTTTCATTTTTTTCCCTCAATAATTAAAAAAAACCTGTCCCTGTAACTGCTTTAAAAAAGTGTGAGCTGGAGTCAGGCCTCAATTACTAAACTGGTAACCGTTCCCTGAAGAGGCCTGTGACCCCGGCTACTGCCATTGGGAAGCCAGCTGAGTACTGTGAGACAGCAGGGGGCTAACCAGGAGCATAAAAGGTGTGTGGTTGCCAATAGCAACACCGGGGAAGTCAGTTCTGTTGGTGGTGTGCTGAAGATGTTACATAAGCTGGAGTATGGCGAGTGTAAACAAGGAGGAAGCGTTGTCTCTAATAGCAACCAGAGAGAGCGTGTTGCCAGGGAAACCAAAGCTTCAGGGGAGACCATTCCAGGAAGATGTGTGCGCTTCTGCCTGCTGGGAGTCACCAGGAGGGAAGATCCTTCGGAAAAAGTCCTCCACTTCCTGGTTTGGTATGTGGCATGTCCTATGCTCTGGAATAATACTGGAAATAAAGCTGGGTGTGAAGTGGTATCCGCACACCTGCTGTCGCCCCTGACAACAGCGAACAAGTTCAGTTTGCCGGCTGTTGATTCATCTCATGGCGGCTCGGGTGAAAATGGCCGGTCAAAGAGTCGCCCTGAACCCAGCGCTCTCAAAGAAAGTCGGCAGCGGCTACTGCGGCAGGAGTAGGGTTGCCACCTTTTCTTCAAGTCAAATCCGAACACTTTAGCAGTCCGGGACACCTTTGGGTGCACCAAGAAAAGTAGCAATGCGGTGCGCATAGATTTGCGGAGACGGCAACAGATTTGTGTGTGACTATCTTGGTTACTTGGGGAGCCACAGCCCGGCCTGAATAATGTGTCTGGGTTTCAGCCAGCCTAAAACCCGGACACATGATTCAAAACCCGAACTGTCCGGGTGAATCCCTTTAAACCCATACACATATGAATTACACAGGTTCTGAGGCTAGTTTAATGCAGATAAGGCACCAAGTGAGTTTAATTACCACCTTAATCAGCCACAGAACCTGTGTAATTAATATGTGTTCGGGTTTAAAGGGATGAGGTGGTAAGACTGTCTGAGTTCAATTGTTTAGAGTTGGCCCCGCCAGTGGTTGCGGTGAGGCTCCATTTGATTAAAAAGGGTGTGTTCAGTGAGCAGTACTGCTTGCCGAACCTGACGGGGGGGATAATTTTCACCCATGTACACCCTCGTTTGTCGCTTATGGGAGGGAGCAGCTTGGATGGTAATAAATACAAGGTTTAACCACATGTGGTTACCACCCCCAAATGCAAATGTAACCAAATTCTGAGAATAGGCCCCTTGCAGGTTCAAGATGGTGGTTTGGAGGAAGATTTCTTACAATCTAGAAAACTCATAGGGCCGGTGTCCTGTCAGAATACTACTACCCATCAGAAAATGTAACAGAAGTGACATGCTGAGCAAAAAATGCTTACTGCGCATGCGCCATGCGTTCCAATAGGTTTCCTAATCTGACAGAACACAAAGCCAACAGCGGACATCTTCTTACACCCAGGCAGCAGGTGGCAACTGCTCAGTGGCAAACTGATTATATACTTAAATGGACTATTTCACTCGGTCGCGGTGAAATAGTCAATTACATTATATAAGGCGGGTTAACTGCTAAAATAAGTGTGAAAATGAAGACTTGTCTGGGTGTAAGAAGATGTTTGCTGCCGCCTTTGTGTTCTGTCCCATTAGGAAACCTATTGAAACGCATAGCGGTCATGCTGGAGCGTATAGCATGCACAATAAGCACTTTTGTTCGCAATGTCACTTCCATTGCATTTTCTGATAGAAACACTGGTTCACATGTGTGAGGTGCAGTTTGTTTTTTCACGCAAATAGTTTTTTTGGGTGATATTTAATCACCACTGAGTGTTTCGTCATTTATTTAGCAAAAAAAAAAAAAAAGAACGAAAATGTTGCAAATAAATAATCTTTCTCCATAAATTTAGACCAAATTTGTTTTCTGCTACCTTTCTTTGGTGAAAATAGCCCAAATCAGTGTTTATTATTTAGTCTGTAGAAAAGTTACACAATGGGATATATCTGATATTGATCAATCCTGGCGATTGATCTCATTTCTTGTTTGGGTGGACGTGTGTCGTACCCCCCCCTGGGCTGCTAGGCCGGAGATTGGGCCTATCCTGGGGGCATCTGGCTGCCAGGCTGTGTGAGGGCCTATCCAGAAGTAAGAGGGCAGCGCAGGGTTGGGACTGCGGCTTGCAGTCTAACCGAAAGTGACAGTTTTGTCGGCCGGAGAACCTGTCAGTGGTCGGAGGTAGAAGGGAAGCTGTCGCCACCTTTACCAGGGACCACAGTGAGTAACTAAAGAAAGTACCGGAACCATATTCTCACCGAACGGGCACGGTTGGGAATCGGGAAACTTCAGGCGGTGATCAAGTTAGGGACCCAACACGCGGAGGAGATGCTTGCAGGGCAGCCTTGAGAGTCAAGCCAGGGACCTCGCCGGTTAGCAGGGGTAAAGCTTGAGAAGTATCTGGAGTGCCAAGCTAGGGATCCAGCAGGGAAGCGTGGGTAATGCTTGAGGGAGTTACCACCGCCAACCTTGGAGGAGCTCAAGGGATTCAGAATCAGTGAATCAGAGGGGGGACTAGTGAGAGACCCGGAGCTCAGTGTTGAAGAACTACAAGAGGCAGTTGTAGTGGGGCTGAAAGAACTGTTACGTTTGAGTTAGGAACTGTTAAAGGACTGTTGCCATTGAAGACAGCATTCCTGCATGTGCAGACGTGACGCCTTGCTGGGGCCTTTCCCTGCACGGCTGTCCTCCTATTGAAGTCTCGAAGTCTGCCAATTGGATCTATAACTACTTAAGGGTGTCCTGGCCCTAACCCTCTTTTCCCCAAAAATACAAAAAGCACTGTCAAAAAGAAATAAAACCTCTTTTACATCCAAGAAGTGTCTGGTGCCCAATGACTTTCACCATCTTTGCACCCACTATGCCTCACAGCCCACTACACATGGAAGGATGTCAGCTATCTTTGGCATTGGAGGTGCTCATTAGACTGGACAAGGCCGGAGACCTTGCTACATACGTAACCGTATCCTTGACTGTTTCTTCTTCCAAATTAGCTCTTTAAATATAGTATCTATTTTCTGAAACCATTGCTTGATTATCCAGAATGGGGAATTATGCAATTTTTATTAGGTTACACCTTCCTGCCACCGATAAGGGCAACTGTCACCATACCTTCCTCTTACATTTAAGATTATAACAATAATGGAACAATGTTATTAATTATGTAACCTTTAAGATTTAAAGATATATATATATATATATATATATATATATATATATATATATATATATATATATATATAATTTTCTCAAATATTTGATCTCATTAACTATTTCCAATTGTGGAATCTATAATGGTAGATTCACAGGTAGCAACATTGATAGTTCCCAGTTTTTATATTTAAAGCGGGATTCCGCCCAGAAAATTTTTTGTTTTTTAAGTCAGCAGCTACAAACACTGTAGCTGCTGACTTTAAATAAGCACACTTACCTGTCCTGGGTGCCCGCAATGTCGGCCGCCAGAGGCCGACCCGTCACTCGGCTCTCTGGTCCCGGCACCGCCATCCTAAGTAAGGGAAACAGGCAGTGGAGCCTTACGGCTTCACTGCCAGTTTCCTACTGCGCACGCGCGAGCGGCGCGGCACTTTGTGAATGGGACACGATGTGTTGTGGGACACACACAGTTCCCATAACACACCGCGCCCCATTCCCCAGAAGACAACGCGGGGAGCAGAAGACTGAAGATCACCGCGGTGTAGGAAGAGGCAGATTAGGAAGACTGCCTAGCAACAGCCATTTCACGTAAGTAAAAATAATTTTTTTTTCCTCCATTTTTTTAGGTATTTTTTTTATGCAATTTTTTTTTTTTTTTTTTTTTCAGGGTGGACCTCCACTTTAAGCCAGATATCCATCCAAAATCTGTGATTGTATCCATTGCTGCCATCAGAGATACCTGGAACACATTGTTATTGTTATCAATGCTAGTTGACCTATTTGGTATAAACCCTGCCTGGTCCAAATGGATACGTTTCTGAATTATTTTTTTCAACCTAACAGCCAGGATCTTTGCCAAGATTTTTACATCCGTGCATAACAATGCTATCGGCCTATACGAGGCAGGATTGAGTGGGTCTTTGCCTTCTTGTTGCAGGACAATGTAGCAAAGTGTCATTTCTTCAGTGTTGTCACATGAAAAGATAAAATAAAATATTTACAAAAATGTGAGGAAGGTGTACTCACTTTTGTGAGGTACTGTGTATTCACAACTTTAGGTTGCAAAAAAAGTAAATTCAGTTATCAATAGCTTAATGTTTTATAATATCATTCATTCTATCTATACGGAGCCGCGATACCCAGAAGTCACTCCGGGATAGATGGCGGCGATGAAGGAGAAGAACGAGGGTTGCTTCGGGGGCTTCCATCTCAGGTAAGTTATTCATAATGAGCTAGTATGCTATGCATACTAGCTCATTATGCCTTTGCCTTACAGGGGTTGTTTTTTTTTTTTTTTCCTGCCTTTAGTTCCTCTTTAACCGCTTCAGCCCCGGAAGATTTTACCCCCTTTCCTGACCAGAGCACTTTTTGCGAATCGGCACTGTGTCGCTTTAACTGACAATTGCGCAGTCATGCGACGTTGTACCCAAACAAAATTGACGTCCTTTTTTTTTACCATAAATAGAGCTTTCTTTTGGTGGTATTTGATCACCTCTGCGTTTTTGTTTTTTTTGCGCTATAAACAAAAAATGAGCGACAATTTTGAAAAAAACCCCAATATTTTGTACTTTTTGCTATAATATCCCCATGTTTTTTATTTTTTTTAAAAAAGCTAATTTTTTTCTCAGTTTAGGCCAGTATGTATTCTCCTACATATTTTTGGTAATAAAAATCGCAATAAGCGTATATTGATTGGTTTGCGCAAAAGTTATAACGTCTACAAAATAGGGGATAGATTTATAGCATTTTTGTTATCTTTATTTATTTTTTACTAGTAATGGCGGCGATCTGCAATTTTTATTGGGACTGCGAGATTATAACGGACACCTCGGACACTTTTGACACATTTTTGGGACCATTGGCATTAATACGGTGATCAATGCTACAAAAATGCATTGATTACTGTAAAAATGTCACTGGCAGTGAAGGGGTTAACACTAGGGTGCGATCAAGGGGTTAATGTGTTCCCTAGTGTGTGTTCTAACTGAAGGGGGGAGGGGACTGACTAGGGGAGATGACAGATCGCTGTTCATACTTTGTATGAACAGACAATCTGTCACTTCTCCCCTCAGAGAACCGGGATCTTTGTGTTTACACACAGAGATCCCGGTTCTCGCCGTGTCACGAGCGATCGCGGGAGGCCGGCGGTCATCTTGAGACAGCTGGGCACTCGCATCGGCTCCGGGGGGCGAGTTGGGGGGGCGCGCCCCTAGTGGCCGCCTTAAGGAGCGACGTAACATGTCAGCAATTCGCCTACAGGTGCCCATTATGACGCAGTTTAACTGCGGCAGCCGGTCGGCAAGTGGTTAACTTCTATGTTGTTATGTATAGAAAGTAATATGTTATTGTTGTATGTATTTTGGAATTTATTTTTCCATGTGTGTTTGTGATGGAGAAAAACATTAATAAACAGAGATTGAAAAAAAAAAATAAGCCTCTTCAATACGTTTATATTCCTATATATGCTATAATACGTGAATACAGTGTATTTTAGACATGATTCTCAAATTTCTTTATAGTGTTTTTAGTGGATAAAAAAAGTAAACCAGCTTTATCTGTCCTCTCACACCACACCTTTCACTACCCACCCTTGGACCTCACTAAGCCTATGCAAAAAATATTTAAATGGAATATTTCTGGATGGGCTTTGATCGGCTCTCAATTATGGTAACCCGGAAGCGATATCCTGACGTCACTTCCGGTTTACCCGGATGTCAACGGAGCCATCCGGCGGGGAGCCTGGCCCCCGAAGCTGGCGGATCCACAGGTTTATCATAGAGGCGATTGGAGACCGGAAGTAGTGAAGTCGCACCGATCTGAATGGATGACAATGCAAACAGTGGGGTACGACTTGTCATGTCCATGACAAGCATGGAAAAGAAGAAAGGTAACAGCGCTCTCTGTAGGGACTCAATCCATACACCAGGTCCACTCACAGGTGCCGAGGCTCGATGTGTCCCCAACACACTCCAATGCAACAGTAATAAGGAGAGCCGGCAAAACTGTAATCCTTGAAGTGACGTTTATTGGTACATCAGAGTGGCAATAAAGCTGACACGTTTCGGCAATAGCCATAGTCGTAGCTACGACTAAGGCTATTGCCGAAACACGTCAGCTTTGTTGTTTTATTGACACTCTGATGTACCAATAAACGACACTTCAAGGATTACAGTTTTGCCGGCTCTCCTTATTAATGTCCATGACAAGTCGCATGACAAGCATGAATGGGGCCTGAATGTTCCATCTGTAGTGATATTTGTTTAGGTGGAGAAAAATATTTACAATGAATATATGGAGATATTTTACCTATTGTTAGATAGACGCATATATGTGTGAAGTAATATATTTTTTTTATTTTTCACTTGTGTGTGTTTTTTGTTGCCATTTATGTACCATGTTTTAGCTCCTCAATGGATTCAATTATTTCAGCAGTTCTTAATGTATCAATTTTTTTAGGGGAACCACTATGGTCACTTATGAATTAATGAAATGCAGCACAGTAAGTACACGTTTATATTGTCTCAATTTTATTATTTATTTCATTAGGTAGTTGTTTACAGCTCAGTGTTTGCAAATATGTCTTTATTGTTATTATTGTTTTTTTTTTTTTTTTTTGTTCGGGTACCGCTGGGCTTTGTAGTTTGCCAAGTGTGCTTAAATACCACTTCCATGCTGACTCCAAGTAGGAACTCTAATAGGGGCATTTGATGTAAAGTAGGACTCTGATAGGGGCATTTGATGTAAGGGAAGATTCTGAGAGGGGACCTTTAATGTAAGATGGGACTCTGATGGGGACATTTGATCTAACGGGGGACTCTGGTAGGGACATTTGATGTAAGGGGGACTCAGATAGGGACATTTGATGTAGGGAGGAACACTGATGGAGACATTTGGTGTTAGAAGGGACTCTGATGGGGACATTTCACCTAAGGGGGGGACTCTGATATGAACATTTGATGTAAGGAGGGACTCTGATGGGAACATATGAAGTAAAGAGGCACTCTGATGGAGACATTTGATCTAAGCCGGGGGTATCTGATAGGGACATTTGATGTAAGGGGGTCTCAGAGATATTTGATGTAAGGAGGAACTCTGATGGGGACATTTGGTGTCAGGAGGGACTCTAATGGGAACATTTAATGTAAGGAGGGACTCTGATGGGGACATTTAATCCAATTTGGTGTTAGGAGGGACTCTGATGGGGAAATTTGATCTAAGGGGGACTCAGAGACATTTGATGTAGGGAGGAACTCTGATGGGGACATTTGGTGTCAGGAGGGACTCTGATGGGGACATTTGATCTAACGAGGGACTCTGATAGGGACATTTGATGTAAGGGGGACTCAGATAGGGAAATTTTATGTAGGGAGGAACACTGATGGGGACATTTGGTGTCAGGAGGGACTCTGATGGAGACATTTGATGTAAGGGAAGTCTCTAATGGGAACATTTAATGTAAGGAGGGACTCTGCTGGGGACATTTGATCCAATGTGGTGCTCTAAAGGGGACATTTGATGTAAGGGGGGACTCTGATGGGGGACATTTGATCTAAGGGGGGAGGGACTCTGATATGAACATTTGATGTAAGGAGGGACTCTGATGGGAACATATGAAGTAAAGAGGGACTCTGATGGAGACATTTGATTTAAGGGGGACTCTGATAGGGACATATGCAGACAGATGATGTAAGGGGGCACCTTAATGATGACAACTGATGTAAGGGGGTCTCTAGTGAGGACAGTTTATGTAAGGGGGGGACTCTGACGATGTCTCTTATTAACGAACATTCAATTAGTAGAACTTTCACATATAACTTTTTATTTCTTTAAATGTGCTTTATTTTAACAGCAGACAAACTAACAAAAAGTCACGCCAAGGTTTTTCAATGTGCGCAGGCCGCTACTTTCCTTTTTCATAAACCTTTTATTTATTAATTTTCTTTCTGTGTGTTTTGCATGTACTTGTAGTCATGTTGAAGCAAAGAAAATTGGATAGACTGCCGTCCCCATCACAGAGGATTCCTTTTATTTTGGAGCAAAGAATCATGGGAGTTTCCTGTAATAGTAAAAGTTCTGGATGAACTCTGCACATTGCTATACACTCTAGAAAACTTTCCATATAAACAGAGATATTTAGTTCACATACATTGCAATGCATGTTTAAGCCGGCCAACTGGGTCAAAGTAATCCCTCTCTGGCCAGTCCTCTATCTATCTATCTATCTATCTATCTATCTATCTATCTATCTATCTATCTATCTATCTATCTATCTATCTATCTATCTATCTATCTATCTTGTTTATAATTTTTTTTTTGTCTTTCTATACACAATCCTATACCCATTGTTGATCCAGAGGAAGGTGGAAAAACCCCAGTAAAGTATGATCCAATTTGTTACAGCAGGGAAAAAAGTTCCTTCCTGATCCCCCAAGAGGCAATCAGATATTCCCTGGATCAACTTTACCTATAAATGTCAGTACCCGGTTATAGTGTGTACATTTGGGAAAGAATCCAGGACTTTTTTTAAAGCAATCTACTGAGCTTGCTAGAAGCACCTCTGGCGGGAGTCTGTTTTCCTCTAGGAGTAAAGAGTGCCCCCTTGTCCTCTGTGATCAAATTAAAGTGAAAAACTCAACACCAAGTTCACTATATGGACCCCTCATGTATTTGTACATGTTGATCATACCCCCCCCCCTTAATCTTCTCTTCTCAAGAGTGAATATATCCAGTTCCTCTAATCTTTCCCCATAACTGAGCTCCTCCATGCCTCTTATCAGTTTGGTTGCCCTTCTCTGAGGTCCCCCCCCAAATCCATACCTGATCCTTAGGCCTGGTATGGATTTTGAGGAGAACCCCATGCCAAGATTTTTTTTTTAAATGGCGTGGGGTTCCCCCAAAATCCATAGCAGACCCTTATCTGAGCATGCAGCCCAGCAGGCCAGAAAGGGGGGGATGAGCGAGTGACCCGGCCCTCCTGAGCCATACCAGGCATGTGGCCTGATATGGTTCAGGAGGCCCTGTATAATGGTCCAGAAGTCTTCAGGGACCTGTGATGTGTCCCAGAAGACTGCAGGGAGGGAGCAGGAGAGGGGAACTTCTGCTTGGACCGCCTAGTCAATTTGAGTTGAGTACCTGTCAAAACTAGGTGTGCACAGAGGAATGCATATCATACTTAGCTCTTATCTTGTTCTCCATGTAGTGTAGACATCAAACTGCTTTGCAGCCAATTTTTTCGCAGACAGAGATGATGAAACTCAATGAAAGTGTGAAAGTCTGCAAGAAGCTTCTTTTGCAACATAGGAAGAGGAGAGAGGAGACAAGGAAACATCTGTCCCTCCTTCCCCCAATGACCGCTCCATGTAAATAAGTCACTGATTCATCCATTGAAATCTATTACTTCCCCTGAACACCACCGGCACGTACAAGTCAGCATCTCCACTCCAGCCTGGGATGCAGAAGGGAAGAAAACACTTCCTTCCTGGTGAGGAAATGAATGGGGAGACAGATAGGAACACACACATCCCCAATACCTTCAGCAGGGTTAACCCTTACTATCCTGAAGGAATGATACACCCCCACTACTGGCTGAACCATTTCAAGATTTTTAGCCAATCAGGTTAAAAAGAACGCTAGACTAATAGACTAATGGCCCGTACACACGATCCGAAAATCGGACGACGGATCATCCGACTTTTTTTCACTTAGTAGTTGCAAGTAGAAATTGAATAGGTTACTAAAGTCACGAAAATTCTCGTACGACAGAAGAATAAATCGGAAGTGATGTCACGTGTTGTGATGTACTTGTATTGTATTTTCGGACGGCAACTGTACTGACTAAAAGAAAATCGTACGATCTGGTATTGTACGAGGAAAATTTTCGTGCTTGTCCGATCGAATAATATCGGATGAATTGTCATGATCAGCTCTCGAAAAGCTCTGTACTAACGATCCGATTATCGTACGATCGCGTCGAAAGCGCTATTTTTCGTCCGATTTTCGGATCGCGTGTACGGACCAGTAGTCTATATATATATGTATGTATGTATGTATATATATATATATATATATATATAGTTGTACGAGTGTCACAACATTTGCACAGCCATTGCAAATAATATCCCTTGTATGTCTAATATGTAAATGTATAATTTTCAGCTCCATCTAGTGGCCATAATACAGTATTTTTCTAATTTAAAGTGGAGTTTCACCCAAAAGCGGAACTTCCACTCATTTGTTTCCTCTCCCCCTCCGGTGCTACAGTTGTCACCTTACGTCTTTGACAGGTATCCTGTTCCCACTTCCAGGAGTACGGGCCGTGGCCCCTGACATCACCGTGGGGCTCCCTCCTCCTCCCCCTGTCGCCAGGCCAGTAGGAGAGAGGAACGGGCCCCCGCGCATGCGCAGTAGGGTTCCCGGCATGAAGCCATAAGGCTACACTGCCGGGTTCCCTTACCAGCAATGGCAGCGGCAGCACCCGACAGCTGATGGAAACGCTGGACTCCAGGACAGGTAAGTGTCCGATTATTAAAAGCCAGCATACTGCATTATGGCCACTAGATGGAGCTGACATAGGAAATGAACATATTAGGCAAATTGCAGGGATTATTCATGATGGCTGTGCGAATGCTTGACCCATTCACACTGTGATTTTTTTTTTTTAAATAGACCCCTATCCATCAGGATAGGAAATGATAGAAAATCTCTTCAATTTAATATATTTTTAGTTGAGTGAGGAAGGGTCAGAACTTCTTGTTTTTATTCTTGCCTGTGCAGGAAATAAACATATTAGACACAATGGGGTTGAGTTACTAAAACCAGGTAGTGCAAAATCTGGTGCAGCTCTGCATGGTAGCCAATCCGCTTCTAACTTCAGCTTGTTCGATTAAAGAGGAACTGCAGTCTGCTCACATAATTTGTAATAAAAACATCTTTGCCATTCTGAAGCTTCCCCTCCAACCACTTTGCATATTATTTTATATATACTGTGATTCTGTACTTGCCAAATATGCTGCAGAAATCTCTGGCTGCAACCAACTTAACTGCGGGCAGCTGAAGCTGCTGCCTGTTCACTTCCTGGATTTACACAGAAACACAGAGGCACACCCCCAGCTCTGCAGCTCTCATTGGGCCTCTTATGACTCACCCCCCCCCTCCCTTCCTGTCAGACTCTCACAAGAGTGAGAGAAAGTGGTGGGCATGATGTCATAAGCCTAGACTAATGACCAGGCCAGGATAAGGAAGTGGGCTGTATAAGGTATTTAATGGCAGAAAAAAAAATGTTTTACTATCCAAAGTTTAAAACAACAAGGGCAGAAGATTTCATAGACGGAAAGATGAAAAAAATGACCGAAGGTCCGCTTTAAGCTTTGACAATAAAACCCGGAAGTTTCTATACAGAGCTGCACCCGATTTTACACTCTCCAGTTTTAGTAAATCAGCCCCATTATTATTTGTGTGACATTCGTACAGCAAATTGTTTCTATATAGACCCCTAAAAACCTTTATAATATCAGTTTATGTGGATATATCCTTTAGAGTTTAGCCTGTAAGTTACAGCAGCACATATACCAATAATTGCAAATCATTTCCCAGCAGCTAAAGTGCGGGACTCTAAGTTTTTTATCCAGGAGGGCCAGTTGGGTTTACAATAAAGACTACTGTATTTATTAAACTCAGAATTCTGACTTTTAATCTCAGAGTTTTGACTTTGAGCCTAGGTTCACATTGCAGCATTTTGGCATGCGATTTGACATGTCACATTGCATGCCAACTCAGTGGCTATTGCCGGGAATGGCACCGTCCGAATCGGTGTTGACGCTGACTTTGCGGCGCCGCACCGATTCCCAAAAGTAGTTTCTGTACTACTTTTGGCAACTTCGGGGTGCGGTTTGTATTGACATCTTTGTATTGACATGCAGCAACCCGCACAGATGTCTCAGAAATCGCCCCGCCCGAAGTCGGACTGACCTGCGGGTATACAATCGTGCGGGTTCAGCTGAACCCACGCGATTTCAATCCCGCTGTCAGTGTGAACCCGGGCTTAAACTCAGAATTCTGATTTTTAATCTCAGAATTCTGACTTTCAAACACAGAGTTCTGACTTTTAATCTCAGAATTTTGACTTTCAAACACAGAGTTCTGACTTTTAATCTCAGAATTTTGACTTTGAAACTCAAAATTCAGATTTTTAATCTCAGAATTCTGGCTTTTAGGCTGGGATCACACTGGGGGGGCGACTCGCAGCAGGGGGTCCGGTGCATCCCCTGTTCACCATTTCAGGTCCGAATTACTGTAAGTCAGAATTTTTGCCTGAATTCGGAACGGAAAACGGGCCAAAGACGCACAGGACCCTTCTGCAGGCCGCCCCTAGAGATGTGTGAACCGCCTCTATTGAGAGCCGGTCACACTCTCATGGGAATTGGATGCGGCAGGGAAACCTGCATCCAATTTGCATAAGTGTGAGCCCGGCCTAAATCTCCGAATTTTTTTACTTTCAAACACAAAATTCTGACTTTTAATCTCTGAATTCTGTCTTTCAAACACAAAATTCTGTGTTTTTCACTTCTCCATCTTATCCCAGAATTTGCATCAATTCCACTTTCTACTGGTTAGGTGACTAGTTCTTGAAGCTTAAATATTTATTTTTTTATTTTTTTTTAAATGTACTTTCAATGTAAACAGATGTGTATACTGTACATACAACATGGCATTGCAGTTCTCAGCTTCCCCTCTAAGGGGCACTGCTGTCTATGGAGACAGACAATGCTTTCAGCAAGAGCTCACTTGGCACGACCACTTTCTGGATTTGTATAAGACAGAGGCAGTGGCAGCTGGTAGTTTTTTTTTTTTTTTTTGGGGGGGGGGGGCAGCAAACAAAGGAAGAGTTAAAAGTTCTAGTAATGCTTTTTTTTCATGGCTGTAAATGACTTCCTGTTCTGGTGACAACCTCACCCCTTTATTTCTAGTATGGATGTCACAGGGGCAGAATTTTAGAAAAAAATCCCCCAATGGTGTCACAGACAGAAAATTAAACTGACACTAATTTTATCTGAACTCCAGGCAGATATAATAGGAATAAATTAAAGCAGCTCTATCATTTATAATAATACATCACCCTTTTTGTTAATTACGCAAGGTAAGTACCTGGATTTGACCTAGGATCATATTTCTGCTCAGCCTATACAGTACAACTCAGGGAGTGGGAGAGAGAAGCAGCACAAGGTGCCAATAAGGTGTGCTGCAGCGCAGTGAACATGCTCATAACAGGAGAGAGCAGAGTGATGAGCTCATCTGCTGCTTCTCCTTTCACTGGTCAAGGCCCGGGATTAAGGTGAGACCTTCAGTAGAGAAAGATCAGGAGCCTTCTGATTCCAGACCGGTCTGTGCTGCATAACAGAGCTGTGAAAATCTCAGGGCTGGATTGAGAGAAATGCAAATTCTTTGGCAAGTTTCAGTAGTGTTTAGCTGTTTGCTTAGAGTTTAACTTAAAAGAGCAAAGCGTCCTGTTCCTTTACTTCCTGTTCCATAGCCAAACCGGAAGTGAGAGGAAATACCTGCAAATTAACCACTTCAGCCCCGGAAGATTTGGCTGCTGAGTGACCGGGCCATTTTTTGCGATTCGGCACTGCGTCGCTTTAACTGACAATTGCGCGGTCGTGTGACGTTGCACCCAAACAAAATTGATGTCTTTTTTTCCCACAAATAGAGCTTTCTTTTGGTGGTATTTGATCATCTCTGCGGTTTTTATTTTTTGCACTATAAAAAAAAAAAGAGCGACAATATTGAAAAAAAAAACACAATATTTTGTACTTTTTGCTATAATAAATATCCCCATTTTTGTTTAAAAAAAGCCAATTTTTCTCAGTTTAGGCCGATATGTATTCTTCTACATATTTTTGGTAAAAAAAAATTGCAATAAGCGTATATTGATTGGTTTGCGCAAAAGTTATAGCATCTACAAAATAGGGGATATGTTTATAGCAATTTTATCATTATTATTTTTTTTTTTTACTAGTAATGGCGACGATCTGCGATTTTTATCAGGACTGCGACATTATAACGGGCACATCGGACACTTTTGACACATTTTTGGGACCATTGGCATTTATACAGCGATCAGTGCTATAAAAATGCACTGATTACTGTAAAAATGTCACTGGCAGTGAAGGGGTTCCCTATTGTGTGTTTCTAACTGTAGGGGAGGGGACTGACCTAGAGGAAATGACAGATCGTAAATCCTAGCTATTAGGAACTCTTGATCAGTCTTTCCTCACAGAACAGGGATTTGTGTGTTTACACACACACACGTCTCTGTTCTGCCTCTCGTGCCCGCGATCGCTCGTGGCCGGCGGGCATCGCGACCGTCGGCCACAAGCATCTGCACCACCGAAGTGCAGCGCGCGCGTCTGATATGCCGCTTAAAGGGGCCGACGTATAGCTACCACGGCTCGCGGGACCGTGCCAACCTGCCGCAGTATAATGACGGCGGCTGGTCGGCAAGCGGTTAAGGGAATTCCTTGGGGGGCCCCCCAGGTCACCAGACCTAGTGTCCCCATTGGAAGATTTTCCCTCCTATTACTTTTCTGGGGACAACCCAAAATTTGTGATTTTTCTTTTGTTTTCACTTTTAATGATAATGGTAAACAGGACAAAAAGAGGCGGGTGAATCTTCCTAATGGGGGGGCAGAGCCAGCAAGAAAAACCTGACAAGGTTTCGAATCACTCTTCACTCTAAAGTTTTGCCTTTAGTTTTAATTTTAACAATAACACTATGCAAAACTAACAAAAAAATGGCTAGAGATAGGCTTTAATGGGAAGTCAGGCAATAAAAGAGTAAAACTTTGATCATAGCCTTCCTTAAGGACTGTCGACACAAAAAAAAAAAAAAAAAAACTGCAGGGATGGCCCATATTAGGAATCTCTGATATAACAAGCCATTATTTATTAAAAAAAAAAATCACTGTGCAAATGTCTCAAATGTCTAATGTTTATTTCTTATGATCAGGAGCTCCATCTAGTGGCCTAATGCGGTATTCTGCTAATTTGAGGTATTTCAGGAAAATACCACATTATCAGCACTAGATGGTGCTGACAGTTATAGGAAATAAGCATGTTAGACACATTACAGGGATTATACGCATCAGCTGTGTTATGCTGAGACTTTCGCACAGTCATTTTTAAATTTTTTTTAGAAATATACCCCTAAGTGGTTCCATCTACTGTTTCCCACCCATATCTGATATCCGTTTTGGATGGAGCTGTGTATGAAGCTATAGCACTGGATCCTGTGTGAGGCCGGAGGATTATGAGCTGTCTCCTTGCACCTAATAAGATAAGAGGCTAGGATGGTGTCACACACTTCTCAGATCTTCTATATATAACTTTGGCTTCCTTACTAGACGGCGGCTTTATTAATCCCCCCCCCCAAGCTGCTTTTCCAGGTACCTGCAGTTGCTGAGATCAGTGCCCTGGAAGATTGCAGAGTCTCAGTTCGGTTCCAATATTGTTGGCATTGAGTGTGTACATTCACAGCACCCGGCTGTACCCCATCTGGAGATTGTAAGTCTCTTTTATCCCCATTGACTTTATCACCATGAGTGCCCCCCTTTTAGGACTAATGCAGGGGACTCCAGACTTTTCAGTATTAGGGTCACACCGTATATTTTACAAATTTTTGCTTGCCAAAAAAGATCAGTTTTAGAAATCAATGAAAAATAAATGAATGAATGTGTTGGATCTTTTTGAAATCAGCATGATATGATTTAGAACAAAAGAAAAAACGTTTGTAGACTAGAGCAATGTTCCCCCTTACAGTAGGATCCCCATCAGAGGCCCCTTTACATCAAGGTCTCCATTAGAGTCTCCCCTTACATCAGAGTCCCCATCAAATTCCCCCTTTATATCAGGGGCCCCATCCAAGTGCAAAAAAGTGACAACCACCCCAATCTATAACCGGCCTTTGCAGCAAGGTGCTTATGGAAGGGCAATGCACATCACAAATGAAAGGTTTCCCAGCACACTTACCAGCCAGCCTGCAAAACAACCAAATTGGCCCTGTCTGCCAGTTTACATTAAAAACAGAGGGCTTTGCTTGTACACATTTGCAAATATATGCTTAAGCCGCAGTGCCCACGCCAAGGGACCTCTGTATAAACTGCAGTCCTAACTCTGAATTTCCAGAGCCTCCATAGTAGCACATATACTGTAAGAATGGAAGCACTTGCCAACCGCAAAAGATATACACTATATTACCAAAAAGTATTGGGACAACCTGCCTTTACACCCACATGAACTTTAATGGCATCCCAGTCTTAGTCCGTGGGGTTCAATATTGAGTTGGCCCTCCCTTTGCAGCTATAACAGCTTCAACTCTTCTGGGGAGGCTGTCCACAAGGTTTAGGAGTGTGTCTATGGGAATGTTTGACCATTCTTCCAGAAGCGCAATTTGTGAGGTCAGGCAGTGATGTGGATGAGAAGGTCTGGCTCGCAGTCTCTGCTCTAATTCATCCTGAAGGTGTTCTATCAGGTTAAGTTCAGGACTCTGTGTAGGCCATTTAAGGTCCTCCACCCCAAACTCGCTCACCCATGTCTTTATGCACCTTGCTTTGTGCACTGGTGCGCACTGCGCAGTCATGTTGGAACAGGAAGGGGCCATCCCCAAACTGTTCCCATAAAGTTGGGAGCATGAAATTGTCCAAAATGTCTTGGTATGCTGATGCCTTAAGAATTCCCTTCACTGGAACTAAGGGGCCAAGCCCAACCCCTGAAAAACAACCCCACACCATAATCCCCCCTCCACCAAATGATTTGGACCAGTGCACAAAGCAAGGTCTATAAAGACATGAATGAGCGAGTTTAGGGTGGAGGAACTTGACTGGTCTAGTCCTCACCTCAACCCGATAGAACACCTTTGAGATGGATTAAAGCGGAGACTGCGAGCCAGGCCTTCTCGTCCAACAACTCACAAATGCTCTTCTGGAAGAATGGTCAAACACTTCTAAACCTTGTGGACCTTCCCAGAAGAGTTGAAGCTGTTATAGTTGCAAAGGGTGGGCCAACTCAGTATTGAACCCTACGGATTAAGACTGGGAAAGCATTAAAGTTAATGTGCGTGTAAAGGCAGGCGTCTCAATACTTTTGGTAAAATAGTGTATATACGTTGTGGTTTGCAAGTGGTTTCCTGGGAGATATCAGATGTAACCCGGGTCTTGTTTTTTTCAGCTGGAGGCTGGCTTTCTCTTGAAAGCTTTCCGAACCAGTGCCTCTCAGGCTTACCGTTTCTGCCGGCTCGCCAAGAAACAATCCGACCATGTCACCGGCTGGTCACACAGGCGACCAAAGAGTATATCCACTTTGATTGCCTCTATATCCTTAGAGGACCGTAGCGACATCATGACTTCACTTCTGGTCCGGAGTGGAAAGAAACATTTTTTTTTTAAGCAAAAGATCAAAACATTTTTTTTAATCTTTTGCTTTTAAAGGTAAAGAAACATTTGGGGTCTTTTTGACCCAAGATCTCTTCATAAAGAGGACCTGTCATCCTTATTTATATTACAAGGGATGTTTACATTCCTTGTAATAGGAAAAAAAATGATTAAAAAAAATTAAAGGGACAGTAAAAATAAAATATAAAATAAATAAGAAAAAATGTTTAAAGCGCCCCCATTCTTCCGTGCTCACGTGCAGAGGCGAACGCATACACAAGTCGTGCACGCATATGTAAACAGTGTTCACACCACACATGCAAGTTATCGATGCGAACATTAGAGCGAGAGCAATAATTCTAGTGCTAGACCTCCTCTGTAACTCTAAACAGGTAACTTGTAAAGGTGTTTAAAATGTTAACACCCCAACTTATAATGCTGCCATTGTGCTCTTGCTGGGCCTCAAGTGCCAGGAATTACTTATGACTTCTTTGTGAAAGCTGTGTTTTTTTTTTTTTAAATAGACCTCTTAAAGGGGAAGTATAGGCTAAAATATACCCTACTTTATACATATTGCCTACAACAATCATAATTTAAATGCCTTTTTTCCTTTTTTCCCTATGTGGTCATGCAAGCTCAAAGCTCCCATGGAGCAGTGATGTCAAAAAAGGTACAGCAGCTACTTTTTTTGCATGTTTCAATTGAATTGGCTGCCCTACACTGTCGTGGGGAAAACAAACACAAAAAACATGTTACTTTGCTCAGATGTGAATGGGGCCTAATGCATTGAATATGTCATCTCCATAAGAGACATGGGGCACTCAGTAGAAGACCTGGGACATGTGTCCTGGGTGCTGGGGTCTAGCTTTAAGGCTCGTATAGCTGGAAGCCCACTTTGAGCTATTTCAGAAAACTGCTTCGGCAGTCCTTCCAGTTGTGGGGGTCCGCCTGGTTTTGGCCGGATGGACCCTTTGTCTGAGTACCTCAGTCCCTGTCTGGAGCCTAACGCCCTGGGGGATCAGGGTAAGGTCCTTCCCCAGTGGAGGACTCTGTACACCCGTTGCACATTTTTGTGTTTCACTCTCTCTGTGTGGGCACTTTTTTTTGGCACCGGGTGGAAGTTTTTGAGGTGTGTTTTGCACGCCACTGGCTTTAAATTAAAAAAAAAAAAAATAAATATTGAGCTATTTCAGAAAACTCTACTGCATTTTGATCACTAGATGAAGCTCATGATCATAGGGATTGCTCTACTAGAGAAATTACGGCCAAAATTCGTGCAGCATGCATGAACGTGTGTAACATTTGTCCAGCAAATGTTTTATAAATAGACCCCTTAATAACTATATAAGATGTTCCATAAGGCAAGCTCAGCCAGGTTTTGAGCATAAATAATGTCTCTGAAGCAGGTAGCCATATGGTGTGCACTGATCTTCTCATATATGGATTCCACTAACCCAACCTTATAGATTCCAACTCAGACTGGTTCCATGCATAAGACTGAAGCTGAAAGGATATGCTTGTAGCTAAAAATTCTTTAACAAAAGGAGAGTCTGGGCAGAAGTTCACCATCAGCTGTCTTTCTGTATATCCATTAGAGTAGTGGTCTCAAAACTGTGGCTGGGGGCTAGATGCAGCCCTTTGCTTGCCTTTAACTGACATTAACAAGGGGGCATAATTGCTGCCACTGACACCAACAGTGAAGCACTTATTCCTCCCACTGACACCAATGATGGGACACTATTCCACCCAATAACACCAATGATGGGGCACTATTCCTCCCACTGACACCACTAATGGGGTACTATTCTTCCCTCTGACAACAATGACGGGGCACTATTCCTTTCACTGACACCAATGATGGGGCATTGTTCAATCCCACCAACGCCAGGATATTTACTACTCCCTCTGGCCACAGTCCAGCCCCTTTAAAGTCTGAAGGAAAGTAAACTGTCCTCTGTTTAGAAATTTTGGAGACCCCTGCATTAGAGGAAAAATCCTCAAATGTAAAAACGGATATAAACTGTAACATTCCAGGTGAGTGTATAATCCTTGCTAATATGCTTAGGGGAGCACGCCTTGAAATAACGACCATATATTCAAACAAATTTGGCACTTATCTCCTAAGTCCATGTCCTCTTTTAGGGCTGTAAACAGTCATTCCACATTTCCTCTGCATGTCCCGGGCCTATAGATATCACACCGTTCACATAGCCATACGGCTCTGTCCAAACCCGGAATTGCTAGCCACATTGTTGTGTGATCTTTATTTATTTTTCTGAATACATTTTTCTTTATTGGTTTTCCCATTTGCCATGCCAGCGCTCAATGAGGATATATTTTATTTTTTATTAGGGTGACACCTAATAAAGAATTATAGTGCTCCGTTGGCTGTTTTGCTATGGAGAACATCTGATTCTAAATAAAGTAGCCACCAGAGCCCCAAGGATTGCAAATCCAAGCCAAGATTAACTCAATGCTAGTGCCTATTATAACCTCTCTTCTCCATAGAGGTGGATGGAGGTTTCCAACATCTGATGGTTCCAAAACGAATGTTTTGAGCTTCAAACGCTATGGACCAGGCACATGTACAGGAGGTCTAAAGGAAAAGCAAGTTCTTGTGTAGTTTTGGTTCCTCTTCAAGAAACATGGAGGCATTTGGTTGCTATGGACAACACATCTTTTTTTTTAAAGTTATTTTTATTGTAATTTCAAGGTAAATACAAAACAATACAGAGCCTATTGGGCGTACCCAGGCTTGGTCACTACAACTACAAAACTAAGAGAAAAAAAAAACAAAACAAAAAAAACACATTAGATATAAAGATATATAAAAACGACCTAAACCACTGTACGCTCAGCCACCTGTGTAGAATACCAAAGCAATCTTCCAATTCTACATATACCCTACAAAGCTTACTTTAGTTACTTATGAAATAAAGTGTACATTACAGTTACATATTTGCATCCCCCCCCCATAACGACAACACATCTTTAAAGGCTAAGTCCACCTTTTGTAACCATGGTTTATGTTACTTCTGTATTTAGGGTGTAACATGAAACATAGTCACAGTCTGAAGCTCCCACCCCAAAACTTCTTCATTGGCTTAAATGTGTTGTGGCACGTTGGATCACTTCTGTTGCAGGTGCGCAATTGTGGCATGTGAACATCCCCATTTACTGCCATTGCAAGGGGGGCTCAGGCACATGTTTTGAACTCCCCCACTCCAACCGCTAGTTTGAATGAGCCCTAATGCAGCCTTCAATGTGCATTACCGCACCTATAGCCAATAATGAGCGTTTCGATTGTCGCATCAGACAGCCCTGTGAGATTTTTTCCTTCAAGGTTAAAATGAGAAATTATCACTTTTGATGCAACCGTGCCTCAAGCCCGCTATAGATGCAATATTTTACTTTACAGTCATTTATGTTACAGTTTTGGTGCGCTTTAATAAAAGTGAATGGAGGCAGCTACCAGGCATCAATGCCTGACAAATTCAGCAGGCAGCAGGTATTTTTGTTGGCCTGCTGCAACACGAGGCATTGACAACACTGTATTTTTGAATGTGGCGGGGTTGTGCATGCATTCATTCACAGGTTCTGTAAATGAGAAGACTACAGGTTTTATTTTCCACCATGGCAAAGGGATCCATAGATTTCAATGGAGCACCACCATTGACACTTCCTCCATAGGGCTGAGGAAAAGTCTGCAGGAGCCTGATCGCAGTTGCATTGATTTACAGGGTGCAATGAAAGAAATCATAAATGCACTTTAAAAAAAATAAATAATGTTAGTGCATTTATTATTTGCAGTAAGTTGTATTAGCCTTTAACCACTTGACCTCTGGAAGATTTACCCCCCTTCATGAACAGGACATGTTTTGCAATACGGCACTGTGCAGTGGCGGCTGGTGGTAATTTATCGGGGGGCGGCAAACAGTGCACCTGCCACCCCTCGGTCGGGTTGGTCGGTCGGTGCACTTGCCTCATCCATGGTGGGCAATCACGGGCAGCTTCCCCCGCTTACCTCCACGGGCATAACGAGCAGCTTCTCCTTCCCCTACTCGGTGGCTTCCGTCTCTTCCCTCCTCCTCGACAGACAATCAGAATGCTTCTCCTTTCGGCCAATCCGGAAACGTGTCTCAGACCCGCTTCCCGATTGCCGGAGAGGCGATTCAGTGTGAAAATAGTGAATAGTCATTCGCTATTATAACACACCTGGGTGGGCTCTGAGCTCAATGCTCTGCGCCCCGGGTCCACCCTATTTTGAAGCCTATTGGAGCCTCTGGCTCTAATCGGTGCTTAAAAACAAAAAAAAACCGCCACTGTAATTCATGTGCCCGGCAACCTGAAAGGTGCCGGACGAATGGATAGGGAGTGGCGGCGCCATTGATAGGGGAATGCAGCGCCCGTGCGCCCTTAATGGATGAGCCGCCCCTGGCACTGTGTTACTTTAACTGACAACTGCGCAGTCATGCTGGATATTTGAACACCACTGCATTTTTTTTATTTTTATTTTTTTGCGCTATAAACAATTTTGAAAAAAAAAAAGTAATATTTTTTACTTTCTGCTAAAAAGCATATTCAAATTTTTTTTTTTTTTTCAAAAATCACATTTTTTTTCATAAATTTAGGCCAATATGCATACTGCTACATATTTCTGGTACAAAAATCCCAATAAGCGTTTGATTGGTTTACATGAATGGTATATCGTCTACAAACTATGGGATAGATTTATGGAATTTGCAAGGAAAGAGTACCCCCCAGCAACATAGGACTTTTAAGGCAAC
The DNA here is from genome assembly GCF_042186555.1 of Aquarana catesbeiana. Lineage (NCBI taxonomy): Eukaryota > Metazoa > Chordata > Amphibia > Anura > Ranidae > Aquarana > Aquarana catesbeiana. The sequence continues at coordinate 39,548,165 of NC_133334.1, read as the reverse complement.
TTGATGTAGAAATCAAGAATTGTGTATAAAAATTAACAAAATGTATTGAGGTATTGTTAAAAGCTACTAGGTGCATACATTACCAATTAGGACATAAAATAGAAAGAGAAAACAATACAGTTGGTATGGTTGAGAACTGTTGATCTTCTTTGTGGTTCGCCCGACGCGTTTCAGGATTTCAGTATTGATCCCTTCATCAGGGTAATTTCTTCAGGAGAAATTAAACAAATAATCTATAATAAAACATAATAGAGGTCTGAGTATAAAAAACCATAGGAAAGAGAATGAGCATCAGTGGAGACGGAAAGGGGAAAAAACACTCACCAATCAACCTGATACTGCACTTTTGCACTGCCAATATTTTTAAGTGTATGTGTAGATGAGTAGATGTGTAATGCCCTGTACACACGATAGGATTTTCCGATGGAAAATGTGTGATAGGACCTTGTTGTCAGAAATTACGACCGTGTGTAGGCTCCATCACACATTTTCCATAGGAATTTTTGACACACAAAGTTTGAGAGCTTGCTATAAAATTTTCCGACAACAAAATCCGTTGTCGGAAATTCCGATCGTGTGTACACAAATCCGACGCACAAAGTGCCACGCATGCTCAGAATAAATTAAGAGACAAAAGCTATTGGCTACTGCCCCGTTTATAGTCCCGACGTACGTGTTTTACGTCACCGCGTTCAGAACGATCGGATTTTCCGACAACTTTGTGTGACCGTGTGTATGCAAGACAAGTTTGAGCCAACATCCGTCGGAAAAAATCCATGGATTTTGTTGTCAGAATGTCCGATCAATGTCCGACCGTGTGTACAGGGCATAATACTTGTACAGATGGATCGGTACTGAGAGGACCCCCGCTTTGATAACTCAAACAACCAGATCAAAGAACTTTATGGGTATAAGGTTTGGCTCTGTAAGAATCCCGAAGGAGTGTGTCAAAGCTCGAGTAAGTCAGGAAATGATGGCAATCAGCTTGTTAATGGCCTGAATATCTCTAGAATCATGATTTCTTGATTTCTTTATCAAGTTGCCTTAAAAGTCCCATGTTGCTGGGGGTACTCTTTCCTGGCAAATTCTATTTTTGGGGATGTGGGCAACAATTCGGTCTTTTTAAGTGAAACTTACAATTTATTTATGGAATTTGTATTTATTTATTTTTTTTATACTAGTAATGGCAGCAATCACAGCAAAAGCGACCCGCTGGCGGCACGTGCATGCCCCCTGTAGGCGGAAGTGCAGAATCACATATATATACGTGATCCTGCACAGGAGGGATGCCCTGTAGCAGTAAATCTACTGGTCCGGAAGTTGTTAACCAATCAGCTGTGTGTTAAAGGAGTCTATTTTTAAGAAGCATTTAAACAGCCACCACAAATAGCCCCCATTCTTTACCTAATATGTTTATTTCCTATGATCGTCAGCTACATCTAATGGTCTTGATGCTATATTTTCCTGATTAAGGTGATGATTGAGGTACTGCATTATGGCCACTAGATGGAGCTGAAAATCATAGGAAACAAACATTTTTAGACAAACTACAGTGATTATTCGTGATGGGTGTTCCAACACGTGAGACATTCACACAGAATTTTTTTTTTATAAATAGACCTCAAATGATATGTGCTACTATCACTTGATGCTCTGTATGTATGTGAAGTATTGATGGTTTGTATTTTCCATAGGCAATGATAGAGGTGTAATCCTGAGCGTGGCAGGGCTGTGTCTTTCACCCATAAATCTGGTTCCATAGGAGATTCTTTTTCCATCGCTGTATAGACGGAGGTATGCAGGTACTTCACATAGCTCTGCTCTAAGTAGTTCTCACTGTCAGGACACACAAGTACCAGATTAACTCCTGTTTTGCCAAATGCCAGGCCTCTGAGATTAACTTTGGCAGCACGATGGATGCACACACATCAGTCAGCCCCCCCCCCCCCCCCCAGTCACAACATGCAGCCACGGGGCACGTGAACATGAATGTTTGCCCTGACCGACTCACCCAAAGTCTTCGGAAATAAATTGGGAAGGGTAGTGCTGGTACCTTTTGGTAATCCTAATGATTTAAGGGGTATACAGGTGTTCAACTGAGATGGTATTTTTGGGACCAGCAGCTTCTACACGTCAAAGGACCTCCACTGTCTCCTTGGTTTGGAACCGGGAAATTCTGAGATTGAAGCATCATACCAAAATCCAGATATAGATTTGCAAAAATTCTGTCCTGCTTCACATGATCAATGCAGCCAGAAGCAATCTGGTGCTCCTTCAATCTCAACATGGTTGGCCAAAATTAATGAAATACGCCTCATTGAAGACTTTATTTTTTCCTATAAAGGAACCCATGAAACATTTTAGAAAATTTGGTTTTGTTGGACCAGTTTCACAACCTCTGCTAAATATTCAGTTCTTCCCGGCAATATGCCCTCATAACTACCATAATGCTCTGATGCACACACATCCCCAAAGGGTACTCTATAGTCTGGGGCTTGAGAGGTACCTCTGAACACCCCCCCCAATCTCAATGGGTACACTATAGTTTGAGGCTAGAGGAGAGGTACCCCTGAACACTTACCCCCCTTCAACCCCAATGGGTAGGGTATAGTCTAGGGCTGGAGGAAAGGTACCCCTGAACACTTGCCCCCCTCCAACTCCAATGGGTATGGTATATCTCGAGGAGAGGTATCCCTGGGCATGTCCCCGCCCAACCCCAGTGGTATCCCAAAACACTTACCCACCCCTTTCACCCCCTGTATCTTGGGATTCCCTAATACTCCCTTCCCTCAGTCATTAGGGAACCAGTAGTACCTAATTGTTATACAGACCCTCCCCTACAACCACCCAAGAAAATAAATAAATAAAAGACTTTCCTACCAGAGCCAACTGCTCACAATTGTGTTAAATATTATATCATTTCTATTCAGTTCAGTATCCAGTACCACCAATATTTCAAGCCCTGATGACCGGGGGGGGGGGGTTGGTGATTTTCGGGCGCACTTCCTGGCCCCCGATAGCGCAGGTTATAACATTTATTTTATCTTGAAATAAATCTATATAGAAATCTATATCTGATCGATCAGATTTTGGTTTTGCGCTTCAATCTTAGATTTCGTTTTTTTAGGTCTTTGCCTGGGTTCTGAATGATAAACCTCTATCAAGGCAATCTGCAGTGTTCCATAGATTGGCCAATTATTGGCTTGCAAAATGTTTTTAAATTCATAACCTATCAAATCAGTAGAAGACAGGGACATCACAGAGGTGTAAAATGGGGGTTTTATTGTTGGACAGTAAATAACTCGGGGACACATTTATAAAAAAAAATTCACTTTGCAAATGTCTGAACAGTGGGAACCCTAGTGACATCATTGACCGTATACGGTCAGCATCATCACCCAGAAATCTTTACTTACACTATACTACCAAAAATATTTAGACCCCTGCCTTTGCACACACATGAACTTTAATGGCATCCCAGTCCGTAAGGTTCAGTATTGAGTTGGCCCACCCTTTGCAGCTATAACAGCTTCAACTCTTCTGGGAATGCTGTCCACAAGGTTTAGGAGTGTGTCTATGGGAATGTTTGACCATTCTTCCAGAAGAGCATTTGTGAGGTCAGGCACTGATTTTGGGGGAGAAGGCCTGGCTCTCAGTCTCCGCTTTAATTCATCCCAAAGGTGTTCTATTGTGTTGAGGTCAGGACTCTGTGCAGGCCAGTCAAGTTCCTCCAACCCAAACTCGCTCTTCCATGTATTTATGGACCCTGCTTTGTGCACTGGTGCGCAGTCATGTTGGAACAGGAAAGGGACATCCCCAAACTGTTCCCACAAAATTGGGAGCATAAAATTGTCCAAAATATCTTGGTATGTTAACGGCTTAAGAGTTCCCTTCCCTGGATCTAAGGGGCCAATCCCGTACCCTGGAAAACAACCCCACACCATAATCTCCCCTCCACCAAATGATTTGGACCAGTGCACAAAGCAAGGTCCATAAAGACATGGATGAGCGAGTTTGGAGTGGAGGAACTTGACTGGCCTGGTCCTAACCTCAACCCAAAAGAACGCCTTTGAGATGAATTAGAGCAGAGACTGCGAGCCAGGCCTTCTTGTCCAACATCAGTGCCTGACCTAACAAATGCGCTTCTGGAAGAATGGTTAAACATTCCTATAGACACACTCCTAAACCTTGTGGACAGTCTTCCCAGAAGAATTAAGCTGTTATAGCTGGATGGGCCAACTCACCATTGAACCCTATGGGCTAAGTCTTGGATGCCATTAAAGTTCATGTGTGTGTAAAGGCAGGTGTCCCAAAACTTTTGGCAATTTAGTGGTTATGCCTATGTATAATGTATATGGTCAATGACATCACCCCTGACCCTTGCACCTTTACTTGTATTGCTGCCGCAGGTACTGGGAGATGAGTTTGGACATGCGATGGGTTGGGACATGTCGGCAGGAATCGACGAATTTCAGGCATTGTGATTGATGTGGATCTTCATCGCTGGACGGTGGGTTTATATAGTGGGACATTTGGAAATTGTCAAAAAGTGTGTGTTTTTTTTGTATCACTGACTTTCTTTTGGTGAATGAGTAGGGGTACTTACTCATTCACCTGGGGTGGGGAGTGGAATCTGGGTGACCCCTTATTTTTAAAGCGGATTTCCAGATTCAAATAAACCCTCCGCCCGCAGACCCCCATAACCACCGGTCCAGGGTTGTGGGGAAGAGGCCTTTGCTCTCATCAACATGGCCAAAGACGTGTTCACTTTAATCAACCAATCACGTGCAAGTAAAAATGTACCTCGCACATGGGTGTATATTTTATATGAAAAAAGTTTCACCTTTTGTACCAAACTAAGCAAATATAAACTTGGCAATGTGAACATTCACTACAAGAACATCCTTGACTACGACTTCAGTAAATCAACCCCAAAGTGTCACCTTGAGATTTTCTAGTAAAGAAGAATTCTTCAGTCTCAGCAGATTTAAACTTGCAGAAATGCAAACCACACAGTGGATTATGGTGCCTGTGCAAAGGATTTACAGTCATTACAGGTGTACGGGGTATAATGAGTGTAAAGTGAATTGCTTGTAAAGGTTTATGTTGAGCGAGGTGACGGGGTATTATAGAGTGATAAAACTGGAGTCGCAGCCTGCAGTCACACGGCACTGTAATAGGTTTGGCAATGTCACTGAGGTTACTACAAAGTGTAGTTTCCCAAGACTTGCACAATGGTAGTTTCTGGAGATTTGGATTTACACATGAAAGCTGAACTCCAGGCGGATATAAAAAGACACAAATTGGCACAGCTCTATAATCATTAATACATGCATTTTTTAAATGCAAGTAAATACCTAAATTTGACCTGGTACCAGCTTCTTGCAGTTCCTGTACAGCAGAGCTCAGCCTGGGAGACTGAGAAACAGTACAAGGAGCCAATCAGCATTGCTGCAGTCCTCATGTGCCTACATGGGGCATGCTGATAGGAGAAGAGAGCAGAGATGAGTAAATCAGTCCTCCTGTCACAGTCCAATCGCAGGGTGGGAGAGGAACAAGAGCTGAGTTAGTTAAAGGGGTTGTAAAGGTTCGTGTTTTTTCACCTGTCAGTGACTCCCCCCCCCCCCCCCCCCCCAGCCCCTCGTTTTACTTACCTGAACCCTCGAACCTTGACCTCTCTCTCTGCCTGGGGGTTCTCGGCTCTTGATTGGATAGATTGATAGCAGCGCAGTCATTGGCTCCCGCTGCTGTCAATCAAATCCAATGACGCGGGGGCGGGTCCCAGTCCTGCATTTGGCCTCTATGGACGCCGAATGCTGGACTCGGGAGCGCGCCTGCAAGGTAACCCCCCCAGGAGAGCGCTTCTCCCAGGGGGTTATCTGATGTGGGGAGGAGCCGCTGAGGGACCCCCAGAAGACGAGGTTTGGGGCCACTCTGTGCAAAACGAGCTGCACAGTGGAGGTAAGTATGATATGTTTGTTATTTAAAAAAAACAAACAAACAAATCTTTAGTGTCACTTTAATTCTGAACTCCAGGAAACTTAAAAATCCTCCCTTGCAGTGGTCTGCTTCTGCACTCTGCAATGGTTAATTGCTTATTTATGTCTGGGAGGCATGGAGAAGTAGAGTTATTTACTCGATCCTCCTTTCCTCCGTGCTGCTAGACTGGTCCTTGCAGCGATCCTTTGCTCTTCCAGTAGATGGCGCTCCCAATGCTTGGGCAGTGGACTGGCCCTCAGTGTCCTCGTGTCCAGTGCAGGGCTATGAATTGGTATTGATGACATCAGGACCTTGGCTTAGACCAGGGGTCTCTAAACTTTTGTAACAAAGGGCCAGTTTACTGTCCTTCAGACTTTAGGGGGGCTGGATTCTGGCCAGTGCGGGTAGAAAATGCCCTGGGCTGGGGGTCAGTGAGAATAAACATGGCCTCCGGGTTGGTGGTCAGTAGGAGGGGGGAGTAGTGCCCTATCATTGGTATTAGTGGAAGAAATAGTGCCCCATTGTTTGTGTCAGTGGGAGGAATAGTGTCCAAAGACCCCTGGCTTAGACCATTGCAGTGTGTGGGAGAAGACGCTGTGGGGACTATCAGAGGAGCAGAGGCTCAGGTAAGTAAATCTACTTCTAGATCTAAATGGGCAATTAACCCTTGCAGTACAGGCACAGCCCCCACTGCAAGGGATCATTTTCACGTTTCCTGGAGCTGGACCAGTGGCGGCTGGTTCTCAAAATTTTTGGGGGGGCGCAAAAAAAATTTTGAAAAAAAAAATCATCAAACGCTGCCACTGTGCCCTCAAATGCTGCCACTGTGCCCTCAAATGCTGCCACTGTGCCATCAAATGCTGCCACTGTGCCATCAACGCTGCCACTGTGCCAATCAAAGCTGCCACTGTGCCATCAATTGCAGTCACTGTGCCAAAATGCTGCCACTGTTCCCATTAATGGCTGCCACTGTGCCCATCAAACGGCAGTGTGCCCATCAAATGCCAGTGTGCCCATCAAATGCTGCTAGTGTGCCCATTAAATGCCCCCAGTGTGACCCCCGCCCGCTCGCCATCTGCCCGGCACTCTTGGTGGGGCAGCGGGTGACGGCGATGAGCAGGGTCCTTCATGCGTCTCCTGCCGTCCTCACCTCCCATCTGTCGTTTCAGCCAATCAGGTGACAGGTAACAGACCCCAGCACCTGATTGGCGGAGAGGCGGTTTAGTGTTAGGAAAGTGAATATTTGTTCGCTTTTCTAACACAACTGAGTGACCTGTGAGCGCCCAGCATGGCGCTCGCAGGTCACCTTTTTTGACGCCTATTAGAACCTGTGGCTCTAATCAGGTGCTTCAAAAACACCCCCCAGCCGCTGTAATTCAGGCGCCCTGCGCCCAAAAAGGGGCCAGGCCCTGAATTGGGGGTGGCAGTGACAGCCATAGATAGATTCATGCTGTGCATGAATCTATCTTTTGGTGATAGAGGGAGTGGCAGGAGAGAGGGGGCGGCGCCCGTGCACCCTTAATGCACGGGCCACCACTGAGCTGGACTTTAATGTCCAATGCATCCTATCCTGTCATATTTACTTTCCAGGGCTTTATTTATTAAAGTGACATCCAAATGCATGAACAATGAGTCAGCTTGGTGAGCATTTGGTAAACAGATGCGTCCACATCATCAGACGGATTCCATGGCTCATAAATAGTGTAGCAGTTAAAAGAGATGCTTGGTAAATGAATAACTGTTATAAATATTTATTATAGAACATCAGATCCTATCTTTTTGTTTGGAACAGTGAAAATTAACCACTTAAGGACTGGAAGATTTTCCCCCTTAATGACCAGGCCATTTTTTTGCGATGCGGCACTGCGTCGCTTTAACAATTGCGCGGTCGTGCGACGCTGTACCCAAACAAAATTGACGTCCTTTTCTTCCCCCACAAATAGAGCTTTCTTTTGGTGGTATTTGATCACCTCTGCCGTTTCTATTTATTTTGCTATAAACAAAAAAAGACCGTCAATTTTGAAAAAAAAAAAAATATATATTTTCGTTTTTCCTATAATAAATAACACCCAAAAAAATGTAAAAAAACAAATTTCTTCATCGGTTTAGGCCAATATGTATTCTTGATTGGTTTGCGCAAAAGTTATAGCGTCTACAAAATAGGAGATAGATTTATGGCTTTTTTTTTTACTAGTAATGGCGGTAAACAGTAATTTTTAGCGGGACTGCGACATTTCGGTGGACAGATCGGACACCTAACTGACATTTTTGACACTTTTTTGGGAACCAGTGACATTATTACAGTCATCAGTGCTAAAAATATGCACGGTTATTGTACTATAGACACTGGCAGGAAAGGGGTTAACATCAAGGGGTTAAATGTCTTCCCTGTTTGTGTGTTCTAACTGTATGGGGGACGGTGTGACCTGGGAAACACACAGATCCGTCTTCCTGCATAGCAGAAACACAGGATCTGTGTGATTCCCCTGTCAAGCTGGAGATTTGCCTTGTTTACACAGGCAGATCCCCGTTCTGTCACTGTGAGGAACAATTGCGGGTGGCCGGCAGACATCGAGTCCGCCCCACCTGCTGATTGGCTCCCCTGCTGGCCAATGGAAACGCACTCCCACAAATCGCAGTGTACGACCTGACATACAATGGCGGCGATTCCCGCAGGAGAGCCAACCTGCCGCAGTACAACTGCGGCGACTGGTCGGGAACCAGTTAAAGAGGAGAACAAGGATCCCCCCCCCCAAAAAAAATTAAAAGTCAGCAGCTACAAATACTGCAGCTGCTGACTTTGAATATAAGGACACTTACCTGTCCAGGGATCCAGCGATGTCCTCCCCGGAGCCGATTCTTCAATCAGCTTTGGGTGCAGACACCGGCATCTCAAGTATGGGAAACAGGAAGTGAAGTCTTTGCGGTTACTATTCCTTTATATTGGCTTTTGAAATGTACAAATGCAGCAATTTAGAAATCAGATGAAAGGTTTAGCTCTGGGAAACACTTTTTGAAAGATAAAAAGTGCATTTTATGTACATCTATATAGATCAGACCAAAATGAGGGACGAATGAGGAGGAAAGAGGGACAGAGGCTCCAAATCAGGGACAGTCCCTCGAAATCAGGGACAGTCCCTCGAAATCAGGGACAGTTGGGAGCTATGAATTTAACAGTTCATCTTTAGGTAAAGAAAAGGGATAAAAGAATATATAAAATGCTCGCAGTAATTAGTGCAAAGAAAAAAGAGAAGGGGGGGGGGGGGGGGGGAACACAAGACTGCTGGGTCGGGAAGGGAAATGGGCTGGCTGGGAAAGGGAGGGCCCACCTTCTCCAACAAGGAAGTGAGTTACAAATGCCAGTTTCATATTTAAACATCTGTGCCAGCCGTTGTTTATGTTCATCGGACTCTTTGAAATTAGTCCAGGAAAACCACAACTTGATGCATGGTTGAAGTCTTGATTTATTAAGATTGATTGTTCTGTTGAAGAAGTGTTGTCAACTTCCTGTAGGCATCTAACTGCTGGGTATGATTGTTCGGGCAGAATTGATTTGTACCGTGTATCATATATTAAATGATCTCTATACTCACTTAGGATTTATTGCAGCAGTCATATAAAAGCCTCAGACTTCATGCATCTATCGGCTCTCCTCTCTCCTGAACCTGCAGTGACCAGAGATTTTCTACCACCATTCTGTTATATGCTTATAGCCGCTTTTCATGTCTATAGATCATCCAGGGGTGTAACTACAGATCATATGGCCCCTCTATAAAATGTTACTATGGGGCCCTATGAACTGTAATTACAGGCGACCTCTCTACTGTCATTTTTCTTAGAGTGGTTGTAAACCTCAGACATGAAATATGAACAAAGCCTATCCCTCTATAGCAGTGGCCCTTTGCTTGCCTTTCTCCGGCCCTTGTGGAATTATTCCTGCCACTGACACCCATAGCTCCCAACTGTACCTGATTTTGAGGGACTGTCCCTGATTTGGAGCAATGTCCCTCTGTCCCTCTTTCCTCCTCTTTTGTCCCTCATTTTGGTCTGATCTATATAGATGTATATAAAATGCACTTTTTATCTTTCAAAAAGTGTTTCCCAGTGCTAAACTTTTCATCCAAATTCTAAATTGCTGCATTTTTCAATTTTAAAAGCCAATATAAAGGAATAGTAGTGGTAAAAAAAAGCACTTGTGGAATTAATTCATTTTTTTTTTGTTATTTCCCCTTTAAGGGGGCGTGGCAAGGGGCGTGTCCTATGCCTACATACGTTTGCTAGTAGGTGTCCCTCATTCCCATCTCAAAATGTTGAGGGGTATGGACGCCAATGATGGGGCATAATTCCTTCCACTAACACCATAAATGGGGCACTATTCCTCCCAATGATGGGGCATAATTCCTTCCACTAACACCATAAATGGGGCACTATTCCTCCCAATGACACCAATGATGGGGCATAATTCCTTCCACTACCATAAATGGGGCATTATTCCTCCCTATGATGGGGCATAATTGCTTCCACTAACACCATAAATGGGGCACTATTCCTCCCAATGACACCAATGATGGGGCATAATTCCTTCCACTGACACCAAAAATGGGGCACTATTCCTCCCAACGAGATCAACGATGGGGCGTAATTCCTTCCACTGACACCAACTATTTCTCCTGCTAATACCAAAGATCGGGCATTGTTTACTCTAACTGCACACAGTCCGGCCCCCCAAAGTCTGAAGCACAGTAATCTGGCCCTTTTTTTTTTTAGAACGTTTGGAGACCCCTGCTCAATAGTGTGTACTTGTCTCAACGAAGGGCACTATGGGGTTGATTTACTAAAGGCAAGTAGACTGTGCACTTTGCAAATCCCAGTTGTACTCTGCAGGTGCAGTTGCTCCAGAGCCTAGTATATGAGGTGAATGGGCTTCACTTTGCAAAGAATTCCCAATCACGTGCAAGGAAAATAAAGGAAGTTAAAAAACAGCATTTTTGCTTAAACAGGATTGGATGATGGCAGTCAGTAGAGCTTCAGCTCATTTACTAAGCTCTGGAGCAACTGCACTTTGCAAAGTGCTTAGCCTATTTACCTTTAGTAAATCAACCCCTAAGTGTCATTTCTGTCTGCTGCTTCATTCCTCTGCAATCAGTCACTTCTGACAAGTTTTCCTGACACCAAGAGACAAATGGTGACAGGGGAGGGACCTCCAGCTGATTGACAGCCTTGGCTCTGTCCCTGTGTGCTGTGTGAAGGAGGTGTGTCTCTTCCCTCCAATCAACTGTCAGAGGTCTCCTCACTAAGCTCTGCAGAGTTTAACTCCAGCTCTCCGCCCACTTTTTTTTCTGACCGCTCAGACAAGCTGTATAGGTTCTAGACTTTGAACATCTGTACAGAAGAGACACCTGCAGATAAACAGGTACAACTTATGTAGGAGGATTTATTTCATCTCTGCGTATCACCAGAGGCCAGTCACTTCATTCACTGGGTTTATGGAAGGGTTTACAGCCACTTCGACGTAGGGGTTGTTCTCACATGCGTCAGCCCCTTCCGCCCCTCTGAAAAGTGACCCACGGTGGATTTTGAGCGGTGGGTGTTTGACAGGCAGCAAAAAGACGACTTGTCACCTCCTCAGAAAGAAGAGGAAAAGAGACAGGAGGGGCGGTGGGGGAGGTTATATACTAATACCTGATCTCTTGTATATTCCTCCTGTGGCAGCTGAATGCCGGCAGGAGTGAGAAGAGAAGCCTACTTTCAGCTGCTGCAGGAAGAAAATACAGATCGTTTCTAGTAAATGCCACCCCCGCCAACTGCCCTGTCCAGGTTCCGGGAGTCAGCGCCCACAATCAACGGGTAGATAACGATCAATGGCTTGAATACCCCTGGATTAGGGTGTGCCCAGGTACACCTGCACACCCCATGCATACACCCATGCCCCCTACATCTTAATGGGTCAAATTCAGCTGCCGTATAACTTGCAGGTTAATTTTTGCCACAGCTACAAAGCAAAGCTTCATGGCCACAGTATATAAGCAGTCAATTGTGGTAAAATTGCGGTTCAACTTCTTACTTTTACTGCCCCGCCCCTATGAACAAGTCCTAAAAGTATGTACATAATCAGTACATTACTAGGGACCAGAGCTGTGGTTGGAGGTTGTCAGGGAAGGAAGGTGGGGTGCAGAGGGGCAGGAAACTAACTTTTAGGCTTCGTGTACACCTGGCAGGAGAAAGCGGCATTAAATACGCACCTAAAGCCGCAATTTTCAAATATGTTTAGGCACATTAGATGCATTCAGGCACATCAAGCGTTTTTGCATTCATTTAATTGATCAGAATATGAATTTATCCAGGTCATTGAAATGAATGAAGTGCTAAACATGTTTGGACACTGGCCATTCTCCAGAACGAGCTGGCCCCGGTCTTCCTTCTGCCTCTAAACACTCCTGCTTCTAAACGCCTGTAAACCCCTATGTGTGCATGGACACACAGGCTAACATAGACGGGCATTTAGAGGCAAACCACCCTTAAAAGCTGTTTTGTTACGCCTAGTGTGCATGAGGCTTTAACCAATTGCCTACCCGCTGCAGTACATATACAGGCACCATGACATACCTGTATGACTGGGCGTGCTGTAGCACAAGCCGATCAGCGATCAATAATTTATGGCTGGGACCTGCTGATCGGCTGAGTGAATGACAGAAGAGAGCTCTGTGTTTGTAAACAACACAGAGCTCTCTACAGACAGCGGCATTGTGCTATTTTTTTTTTCTCCCTGCAGAGCAGGGAGTAAAAAGCGGCACATTGCTTGGAAAAAGCAGCACATGGTGAACATTTTTAGGCACACATTTAACTCCTTGATTGCCCCTAAATGTTAACCCCCCCCAGCCAGTGTCTAGTAGTGCATATAATTAGCACTGATCACTGTATTAGTATCCTGATGATTGGTCAGTGTCAGTTAGTCAGTTCCCCCCCAGCGTCAATAATGTCAGATTGTGTGCCACACTATCACATTCCCATTATAAGTCGCTAATTACCGCCATTAGTAGTATAAAAAAAAGAAAGAAAGAAAAATTCAGAAATATATACCATAGTTTGTAGATGCTATAGCTTTCACGCAAACCAATTAATTAGGGTTATCCTGATACTGATACTAGTATCGGTACCGAGCATTTGCCCGAGTAAATACTCTGATGCTTGATCCGATACCTGGGCAGTCAGGGGTGATCGGTGCGGCGGTGGGGAGAGTTACAAGCACCGATCCCCCCCCGTATAGATTTCAATAAAGCAGCTCCCCCCCCCCCCCCACCGCGCTGCATCGATCACCCCTGATTGTCCCCATATCCTCCTCCAGTCCCCCTCTGTATCCTCCTCTGTGATCCTCCAGGCTCCTCCGGTCCCCTTCCGTGCTCCTGTCCCCCTCCGTTCTCCTCCGTGTCCCCCTATGTTCTCCTCCATGTCCCCCTCTGTTCTCCTCCGTGTCCCCCTCCGTTCTCCTCCGTGTCCCCCTCCGTTCTCCTCCGTGTCCCCCTCCGTTCTCCTCCGTGTCCCCCTCCGTTCTCCTGTCCCCCTCCGTTCTCCTCCATGTCCCCCTCTGTTCTCCTGCGTGTCCCCTCCGTTCCCCTCTGTGTTCCCCTCCATGCCCCTGTCCCCCTCCGTTCTCCTCCGTGTCCCCCTCCGTTCTCCTCCGTGTCCCCCTCTGTTCTCCTCCGTATACCCCTTTGTTCTCCTCCGTGTCCCCCTCTGTTCTCCTCCGTGTCCCCCTCTGTTCTCCTTCGTGTCCCCCTCCATTCTCCTCCGTGTTCTCCTCTGTGCCCCTGTCCCCCTCTGTTCTCCTCCGTGTCCCCCTATGTTCTACTCCGTGTCCCCCTCTGTTCTACTCCGTGTCCCCCTCTGTTCTACTCCGTGTCCCCCTCTGTTCTCCTACGTGTCCCCCTCTGTTCTCCTACGTGTCCCCCTCTGTTCTCCTACGTGTCCCCCTCTGTTCTCCTACGTGTCCCCCTCTGTTCTCCTACGTGTCCCCCTCTGTTCTCCTACGTGTCCCCTCCATTCCCCTCCGTGTTCCCCTCAGTGCTCCTGTCCTCCTCCGTGCTCTGCTCCGGTCCCCCTCCATGTCCTCCCCCGCCCCCTTTGTCCTCGATCTGTCAGGATGGAGAGTGGAGTAAACACTGACTGTCCATTCATAACTGAGCATCCTAAACTGTGTTTAGGATGCTCAGTTTATGAATGAAGAGGAGCCACTGTCTCCTGTCCATTCATCTCCAGTGCAGCTGAGGCTGCAGAGAAAGGGACTGGGGAATCTGTGTCCTCAGTCTCTTTCCCTGTCTAAAAGGGGGAGATGTTAAGACCCCTGATATCTCACCAAAGCCCCCCAACAGGGCTAAGACAAAAAAAAAAAGAGCTCCAATAAATATAAAAAAAAATGAATTCTAAAAAATTATAAAAAAAATAAAATAAAAAACACATGGACACCTTCCACTTGACCCACCCCCCCCCCCCCCCCCCGAAAAAAAAGAAAGCATTGTATGAAATAAATAAAAAATAAATAAATTGTAAAAAATTAAATTGTATAAAAAAATAAAAATATAAAACTACTGACACAGTCCACTCGTCTTCAGTGCTGCATTAAAAAAAAAGTATCGGTAATCGCTATCGGCGAGTACTTGGAAAAAAGTATCGGTACTTGTACTCAGTCTTTACAAAAATGGTATCGGGACAACCCTACAATTAATATGCGAAGAAGGTAAAATTATTGTTCTTTTTTTTTTCAAAATGTTCTTCTTTTATTTTTATAAATTAAAAAATAAAAACCCCGGTGGTGAGCAAATACCACCAAAAGGAAAGCTCTGTGTGAAACAAATTAGATACATTTCATTTGTGTACAGCGTTGCATGACCAGTCAGGCTGAGTTCACACTTGTGCGATCGCAGACATTGTATGTGATTCACACCAGATTGCCATGCAGATCACATGCAATGTCTGTGTAATGCGAATGTAGCCTGTCACAGACCTAGCCGGGACAGAGGCTGTTGGAGAGGACTGTATGCAAGCCTGTTGCCTTTTGATTATGGGCCCTGGATTTTCAATGGATTCATTCTGTTGGGACACATCCTGTGAGGAGATGCTGGTGTCATCAACCTGTGTTTATGTTAATTGAATGAGCTAATGACATTGTCCTCTATACAATGTAGGAGACGGGACGACTGCTATTGTGTTAATTAACTGTATGAAGCTCGGTGACCACAAGTCTGGGCGAAAGGTCATGTCTCAGTCACCTAGGCTGTATAAAGGATTAGATAATTAGATCATGTTAATTAAGTTACAGTTGTATTGTTAGAGGAGGTTCCAACGGCATATAAAGTCTTGTAACTTTGATTCATAATAAACAGTCCATGTTAGCAGTGAAGCAAGTGTCGCCTTGTTTTCTGCTCAGAGAGGTTGGAATATCTGATATCTGTATACAGACTGGGAGGAAGTGGTATATGACGGAAGCACTCAAGCGGAGTGTGGGACGTTCTGTGACATTGGTGGCAGCAGTGGGATTTGATAGACTTTTCTGCTGAGGAAGAACAACCTGATGAGCCTCCAGCAGAAGAGCTGCTATCAGGGCCAAAGTTCACTGTGTTCTGCCCAGCACCAACAGTGGCTTCAGCCTTCTTGAGAGAAGAGGTAGTCGGCCTTTCTCCCACAACACTGACAGGGACATGTGATTTTCTGCCAGCAGCATCTATGGAGTTAAAACAAACTTCTCCAGCTGAAGATCTGGTAACTGAACAGAGGGTCCAAGACCTCTGCCCCACACTTTTACCAATTCCAGAGACTGGGGATTTAATAGACGTTTCTGTTGAGGAGGAACCACCTGGCAAACCCCCAGCAGAAGTGCTGGCAACCGGACAGAGGGTCCAAGACCTCTGCCCCACACCTGCAGCAATTGTGGAGGCTCAGGGTGAGAAGATGGCAATCACTTCCCGGCAGCAGATACAGGGGGAGAAGGGAGAGGAGGTGTGTGTTGTCCCTCTCCAACAGTTAGCCGGAACAGATGGTGTGGGGTTTCCAGCAGAAGGGCTGGCAACAGGGTCGAGGACTGCTGGACTCTGCCCTCAACTAACAGAGGATGGATTTCCTGTGAAGGTGGATGGGACTTCAGTCTCCACCTGTATACCCCAGGGATGCTGGGCAGTGGGCCCCGATCCCCAACAGCATGACAGAGTGAGCCCAGATACCCTGTCTTCTCTCCAGCGGCAGAAAGGATTCCAGGGAGAAGAGCCAGTCCAGGCCTCTCCCCAGCGGCAGATATGTTCTCTGAGAGAGGCAGAGGTTGGCTGGGTGAGTAATACTCTGTTTGGAACAATTTGTTTGGGGTACTGTGTGGGTACAGGCAGTAGAGGACTGGAACTATGGACTAACTTCGGAGTCAACCCGTCTGGGGTCTCCTCCTGTGTTAGTCTCCTGCCGAAAGGGGAGAAATGTCACAGACCTAGCCGGGACAGAGGCTGTTGGAGAGGACTGTATGCAAGCCTGTTGCCTTTTGATTATGGGCCCTGGATTTTCAATGGATTCATTCTGTTGGGACACATCCTGTGAGGAGATGCTGGTGTCATCAACCTGTGTTTATGTTAATTGAATGAGCTAATGACATTGTCCTCTATACAATGTAGGAGACGGGACGACTGCTATTGTGTTAATTAACTGTATGAAGCTCGGTGACCACAAGTCTGGGCGAAAGGTCATGTCTCAGTCACCTAGGCTGTATAAAGGATTAGATAATTAGCTCATGTTAATTAGGTTACACTTGTATTGTTAGAGGAGGTTCCAACTGCATATAAAGTCTTGTAACTTTGATTCATAATAAACAGTCCATGTTAGCAGTGAAGCAAGTGTCGCCTTGTTTTCTGCTCAGAGAGGTTGGAATATCTGATATCTGTATACAGACTGGGAGGAAGTGGTATATGACGGAAGCACTCAAGCGGAGTGTGGGACGTTCCGTGACATAGCCATACAAACTGTATGGCTGAACTTGCATCGCATTGGTACCAAAATGGTGCAGGAACCTTTTTTTTTTTTTGGTCCACACTGGAATCAGATTGCATGGGTGTTCACACTAATGAGATCTAAATCCTGTACAATTTGACAGTTCGCACTGCGATCTGCGCTCCGATCTGGGGGTAGCACCCCCAGCGGTTCGCAGATGTCAGTGTGAACCTGTGTGTGACTCAAGTGCGATGCAGGATCCGGCACTGAACCGCAGGGTTTCCCACATTTCACCAGTGTGAACCGGGACTGAAAGTAGCGCAGTGCTGAATAGCAAATAATGGCCTGGTCATGAAGGGGGTAAAACCTTCCGGAGTTCAAGTGGTTAACCTTTATTTTCCAGCTAACTACACTGTGCTCAGTAGCTCACCGGTCTTTTTATCATATCAGATCTCCGAGCCTCATGAAAATTGTAAGTCCTTCTACCCCTTCCACCACCACAGCAAGCAAGTACTGAAAGAGGTGGTCTAGTAGTCAGCAAAACAGCAAGAAGAAGAAATGAAGCAAAACACCACTGTTCAATAGTCCAAATAACATTTTATTCCCGAAAGGGTCAAAGGAAGTATACAACGTATTTTGGGGGGTCCAAAAGTACCTTCTTCATCAGGGTTTGCAATAGGAGACAATGTATCGAGACTGAGTAATGACGGGACCTTAAAGTGAAACTTCAGTCATTTTTTTTAACTTTCCATCTATTAAATCTTCTGCCCTTGTTGTTGTTTTAACTTTGGATAGTAAAACTTTTTTTTTTTCTGCCAGTAAATACCTTATACAGCCCATTTCCTGTTTCTTGTCTGGTCCTTAGCCTAGGCTTATGACATCATGCACAGCTCTCTCTTTCACTCTCATGAGAGTTTGCCAGGAAGGGAGGGGGGATGAGTCATAAGAGGGCCAATGAGAGTTGCAGAGCTGGAGGTGAGCCTCTGTGTAAATCCAGGAAGTGAACAGGCAGCCCACAGTTAACTGCTTAAGGACCAGCCGCCATCATTATACTGCGGCAGGTTGGCTCTCCTGGGTGAATCGCGTTAGATGTACATTGGCTGCTTTAAGAGCGATAGGGGGTGCGCGCACGCTGGAGCCAATGTGCGTGGCCAGCGGCCTCGTTGTCGACCGGCCACCCGCGATCGCTCCACAGAGAGCCAGAGCATTCTGACAGGGGAGTAGAGAGAGATCTGCTGTTCCTAGTGATCAGGAACAGCGATCTCTCTCCTCCTCCAAGTCAGTCCCCTCCCCCCCCCCACAGCTAGAAACACCTCCCAGGGAACACATTTAGCCCCTTGATCGCCCCCTAGTGTTAACCCCTTCCAGTGACATTTACAAAGTGATCAGTGCACTTTTATAGCACTAATCGCTTTATAAATGTCAGTGGTCCCAAAAATGTGTCAAAAGTGTCCGATCTGTCCGCCGCATTGTCGCAGTCCCGTTAAAAATCGCTGCCATTACAAGTAAAAAAAATAAAAATACCATAAATCTATCCGCTATTTTGTAGACGCTATAACTTTTACGCAAACCAATTAATATACGCTTATTGCGTTTTTTTTTTTTTACCAAAAATATGTAGAAGAATATATATCGGCCTAAACTGATGAAGAAATTTTTTTGGGGGGATATTTATTATAGCAAAAAGTAAAAAATATAGTTTTTTTTTTCAAAATTGTAGCTTTTTTTTTTGTTTATAGCGCAAAAAATAAAAACGGCAGAGGTGATCACATACCACCAAAAGAAAGCTCTATTTGTGGGGGGAAAAAAGGATGTCAGTTTTGTTTGGGCACAGCGTTGCACGACCGCGCAATTGTCAGTTAAAGCGACGCAGTGCCGTATTGCAAAAAATGGCCTAGTCATTAAAGGGGCAAATCCTTCCGGCCCCTAAGTGGTTCAAATGGATGCAGCCAGACTCAGTGGAGGGAGATTTCTGCAGCATATTTGGTAAGTACAGAATCACAGTATATATAAAATAATATGCAAAGTGGTTGGAGGGAAGCTTCAGAATGGCAAAGATGTTTTTATTACAAATTATGTGAGCAGATTGCAGTTCCTCTTTAGATAGCATTCTTTCAATTGTGATAACCTCCAAAGACCCTGTTAGCAGCTGGTTTGGAAGCCATTAAGAAGCTGAGGAGGCAGCTGGGATTTTTTACAACCCGGGGAAGACTATATTAGGCATACAAGGGTCTTTTCATTGCTGGCTGGGATCACCAAAAGCTCTGTGGGCAATAAATCTACACTACTAAGACAGCTTAATGCCCCATACACACGGTCGGACATTGATTGGACATTCCGACATCAAAATCCATGGATTTTTTCCGATGGATGTTGGCTCAAACTTGTCTTGAATACACACGGTCACACAAAGTTGTCGGAAAATCCGATCGTTCTGAACGCGGTGACGTAAAACACGTACGTCGGGACTATAAACGGGGCAGTGGCCAATAGCTTTCATCTCTTTATTTATTCTGAGCATGCGTGGCACTTTGTGTGTCGGATTTGTGTACACACGATCGGAAATTCCGACAACGGATTTTGTTGTCGGAAAATTTTATAGCCTGCTCTCTTTATAGCCTGCTCTCAAACTTTGTTGTCAGCGGAAGTTCCCAAAAGTGGAACTTCCGCTGATTTGTCTCCTCTCTTCCTCCGGTGCCACAATTGGCACCTTTCGGGGGGGAGGGGGGACAGCCTTACGGCTTCACGCCGGAAAACCTTACTGCGCATGCGCGAGTCCCCTCTCCTCTCTCCTACTGGCCCGGCGACAGGGGGAGGGGGAGGGAAGTGGAGGGAGCTCTGCAGTGACGTCACGGGCCGCGGCGCAGACTCCCAGAAGTGGGAACAGGATACCTGTCAAAGATGTAAACATCCCTTGTAATAGAAAAAAAAGCATGACAGGACATCTTTAATGTGAGATATGGTGTCAAAAAGAGCTCAGATCTCACATTTACACTAAAATGTAATAAAAATAAATAAATGTCTTTTTAACAAAAAAAAAAAAAAATTCCCCTTTAAGACCATTGGGTGGAAGTGACATTTGAAGTCGCTTCCGTCATCCAATGTTATGGAGCTGAGTGGGGGCCATCTTTCCCTCACTCGGCTCCATGCTACTGAGGGAACCGCTTCGGACCGTCTCCGCTGCCACCCGCGGGTCCGGTAAGCGACAGAGATGACCGGAGCGCGGCGGGAGGCACCTCTCCCGCCACTGATAAAAGTGATCACACCGTGAATCTGCCGCAGAGACCACTTTTATCTTAAAGAGGACCACCCGCTGTTTCAGAAAATACCGGGGTTATGGCAGCTATCTGGGGGGGGGGGTTACCTTGAGGGCGCGCTCCCGAGTCCAGCATTTGTGTAGACACAGAATGCTGGACTCGGCCCCGCCCCCCAGCGCCCACGTCATTGAATTTGATTAACAGCAGCAGGAGCCAATGGCTGCATTGCTATCAATCTACCCAATCAAAAGCTGAGAACCCCGGGCAGAGAGGAAGAGCGTGTCTCCACCGAGGGAACGAATGGTCTCAGGTGAGTAAAATGGGGGGGCTGGGGGGCCTGTCAGTGTCAGAAGTTTTTTCACCTTAATGCATAGTATGCATTAAGGAGAAAAAACACGAGGGTTTACAACCCCTTTAATGCATAGAATGCAATAAGATGAAAAACCTTCTGCCTTTACAACCATGTTAACCCCTAGCCTAACAAAATAAATAAATAATAATAAATAAACAAATTAACCCTTAACCCCTAACCCTTAACCCCTTACAAAAAAAATAATAAAACATACATAAATAATAATAAATAAATAAAACAGATGAAAAAATCTAAAAGAAAATGGCAACAAATGATGAAATAGATGATATTTTTTACGATTGCCTAATTAAAAACCCCCAAAGCTCAAAAACGCTTAAAAAAAGGATGTACACAAACGCTCAAAAACACGCATACAAACGCTCTAAAAAAAAAAAAAAAACGCTCAAAACCGCAACACGCAACTGTGATTGCAGCCTAAGAGGAATACGTTTCCACAGAGTGAGGAGGTCTAAAAATACACAGTATCTCACAAAAGTGAGTACACTCCTCAATATTTTATTATATCTTTTCATGTGACTACACTGAAGAAATGACACTTTGCTACAATGTAAAGTAGTGAGTGTACAGCTTGTATAACAGTGTAAATTTGCTGTCCCCTCAAAATAACTCAACACACAGCCATTAATGTCTAAATCGCTGGCAAGAAAGTGAGTATATCCTTAAGTGAAAATGTCCAAATTGGGCCCAATTAGTCATTTTCCCTCCCCGGTGTCATGTAACTCAGTGTTACAAGGTCTCAGGTGTGAATGCGGAGCAGGTGTGTTAAATTTAGTGTTATCGCTCTCAATCTCTCATACTGGTCACTGAAAGTTCAACATGGCACCTCATGGCAAAGAACTCTCTGAGGATCTGAATAAAAATTGTTGCTCTACATAAAGATGGCCTAGGCTATAAGAAGATTGTGAAGACCCTGAAACTGAGCTGCAGCACGGTGGCCGAGACCCCACAGCGGTTTAACAGGACAGGTTCCACTCAGAACAGGCCTCACCATGGTCCACCAAAGAAGTTGAGTGCATGTGCTCAGTGTTATATCCAGAGGTTGTCTTTGGGAAACAGACGTATGAGTGCTGCCAGCATTGCTGCAGAGGTTGGAGGGGTGGGGGGTCAGCCTGTCAGTGCTCAGACCATACGCCGCACACTGCATCAAATTGGTCTGCATGGCTGTCATCCCAGAAGGAAGCTTCTTCTAAAGACAATGCACAAGAAAGCCTGCAAACAGTTTACTGAAGACAAACAGACTAAGGACATGGATTACTGGAACCATGTCCTGTGGTCTGATGAGACCAAGATAAACTTATTTGGTTCAGATGGTGTCAAGCGTGTGTGGCGGCAACCAGGTGGGCAGTGGTCGTCTTGGAGGTGTGTTTGGGGTCGTTATCATGATGGAATACCGCCCTGCGGCCCAGTCTCCGGAGGGAAGGGATCGTGCTCTGCTTCAGTATGTCACAGTACGTGTTGGCATTCATGGTTTCCTCAATGAACTGTAGCTCCCCAGTGCCGGCAGCACTCATGCAGCCCCAGACCATGACACTCCCACCACCATGCTTGACTGTAGGAAAGACACACTTGTCTTTGTACTCCTCACCTGGTTGCCGCCACACACGCTTGACACCATCTGAACCAAATAAGTTTATCTTGGTCTCATCAGACCACAGGACATGGTTCCAGTAATCCATGTTCTTAGTCTGCTTGTCTTCAGCAAACTGTTTGCAGGCTTTCTTGTGCATTGTCTTTAGAAGAGGCTTCCTTCTGGGACGACAGCCATGCAGACCAATTTGATGCAGTGTGCGGCGTATGGTCTGAGCACTGACAGGCTGACCCCCCACCCCTTCAACCTCTGCAGCAATGCTGGCAGCACTCATACCTCTATTTCCCAAAGACAATCTCTGGATATAACACTGAGCACATACACTCAACTTCTTTGATGGACCATGGTGAGGCCTGTTCTGATTGGAACCTGTCCTGTTAAACCGCTGTGGGGTCTTGGCCACCGTGCTGCAGCTCAGTTTCAGGATCTTCACAATCTTCTCATAGTCTATGTCATCTTTATGTAGAGCAACAATTTTTTTTCAGATCCTCAGAGAGTTCTTTGCCATGAGGTGCCATGTTGAACTTCCAGTGACCAGTATGAGAGAGTGAGAGCGATAACATTAAATTTAACACACCTGCTCTCCATTCACACCTGAGACCTTGTAACACTGAGTCACATGACACCGGGGAGGGAAAATGACTAATTGGGCCCAATTTGGACATTTTCACTTAAGGATGTACTCACTTTCTTGCCAGCGGTTTAGACATTAATGGCTGTGTGTTGAGTTATTTTGAGGGGACAGCAAATTTACACTGTTATACAAGCTGTACACTCACTACTTTACATTGTAGCAAAGTGTCATTTCTTCAGTGTTGTCACATGGAAAGATATAATAAAATATTTACAAAAATGTGAGGAGTGTACTTACTTTTGTGAGATACTGTATGTTTCCTTGGAACAGAAGCTGCCAGACACCTCTAGTGCCAGATATTGTCGACCTTCTCTATAACCATAAACACACATGCTGGGTGTGATCTTGAAATTTGATTGGTGGATATAGATTTCTACTGTTTGCAGGCATTGCCTTGCTGACTATCCTCATGTGTGTAACATGTTACAGGCTGTCAGTACTTATAGTCATGTTTTATAAACAGAAAGACATTTATATTGTGGGAAGTACCTGTTTATATAACACATCCAACAATATTATTAAGTTATTATGTGAAAAATGAGTGCTCAGGTACACAGATACCTGTCAGGACCGCGTCATAGAAGAGGCAGGAGGAGGGACCACACTGCATTTATATAGAGAGTGTTATACTGCAGAGTTCACACCTTAACCAAATCTATCTATCTATCTATCTATCTATCTATCTATCTATCTATCTATCTATCTATCTATCTATCTATCTATCTATCTATCTATCTATCTATCTATCTATCTATCTATCTATCTATCTATCCTCTCTTTCCATCTATTAATCTCTCTCTAATCATTATCTCCCTCCTTCCCTCTCCTCTCTCTAACCACCATGATCTATCTATCTACACCTACCAGCCATACCCACTGACATGTAAAGTGAATAATATTGATTACTGTATCTCGTTACAATGGCATGTGAAAACTGGTGGATACTGGACTGGCTATATTAGATAGCAAGTTAACATGTTTTCCTTGAGGTTGAACAATAGGCAAGTATAAGGACTTGAGCAACTATGATGAGGGCCAAATTGTAATGGCTGGACGACTGGGTCGGAGCAACTCCAAAACTGCAGTTCTTGTGGGATGTTCCCAGTCTGCAGTAGGCAGGATCTACCAGAAGAAGTCCTAGGAAGGAAAACTGGTGAACCAGCGACAGGGTCATGGGTGGCCAAGGCTCATCGATGCACATGGGGAGTGAAGGCTGGTCTGTGTAGTCCAATCCAATAGAAGGGCTACTGTAGATCAAATTGCTGATAAAGGTAATTCTGGTTCCAATAGAAAGGTGTCAGAACATACAGTGCATAGCACTTTGCTGTGTTTGGGGCTGATTAGCAGACCAGTCAAGGTGCCCATGCTGACCCGTGTCCATTGCCAAAAGCATCTACAATGGGCATTGGGCATGTGAGCATCAGAACTGAACCACAGATCAATGGAAGAAGGTGGCCTGGTCTGATGAATCACGGAAGAGATGGAACCAGAATGCAGTATGGGAAGAAGATAAGCCGGTGGAGGCAATGTGATGCTTTGTCTACTGGCATCCATGCCTCAATGGGTCAGGGCTGTTTGGGCAGCAAAATGGGGACCTACTCAATACTAGGTGAGTGGTCCAAATTAGTCATCTTTCTTTCTTTCTTTCTTTCTTTCGAGTGGTCCAAATTAGTCTTCTTTCTTTCTTTCTTTCTTTCTTTCTTTCTTTCTTTCTTTCTTTCTTTTTCTCTCTCTTTCTACCCCCTCTTTTCTCTCTTTCTCTCTTTCTCTCTTTTTTTCCTCTTTCAGCCTCTCCCTCTCTTTCTCTATCTCTTTGTCTCTTCCTCTCTCTCCCCCTTCTCTCCTTTATTTTCCATGTAGTTTCTTTGTTAAGCTTATGCCCACATCTAGCAACATTTTTTACATAATAGCTACATAAAAATGACCGCACAGGCACACACAATTTCCCCAGAAGCAGGAGGCAGAGGGGTTGATTTACTTACATCATTGGACTGTGCACTTTGCAAGTGCAATTGCACAAGAGCTTAGTAAATGAGGTGAAGCTTCACTTTACAAAGAATACCCAATCACATGCAAGGAAAAAAAAACAAACAAAAAAAACCCAAAAATTTTGCTTGCACATGATAGGATGATGGAAGTTGGCTTTACCTCATTTATTTATCTCTGAAGCAACTGCACTTGCAGAGTACACAGTCTATTCGCCTTTAGTAAATCAACCCCTGAGGTTTCTGCTGAGTTCACACCCTAACTAAAATCACTACCTGTCTGTGTGTCTGTCTGTCTCTTTAGTTTTTATTTCTTTCTTATTACATAGCCTTGTGTATGATGTTGTGTTCCAGAGAAGTATGATCTGTGGGATCTTCTGTAATTCCCTTACCACAGGTCGCATTCTTTGAAAACTGGCTCATCTTTTCAAAAAGAATATAGCCAACTTTACAGTCCAATAATACAATAGATCCCTTTAAATAAGCATTTACTTACTCGAGGTAAACATGTAATTATGATAGTTCAGTGTAGTCCGCAGGAGATAATTGATGTGAGCAGTACAAACACATTACACCCAGGCTGTGTTATCTGTTCTGAGGTTGGCTCATCCGATAGGGAAATAACACTATTGTCATCTCCCTTATTTGCATGTCTGATCCTTCTATGGCTCCAGAAGAAGGCAATCCTGGAAGATCATTTAAAAATACCAGGTTGGAACCATGGGATTCTAGGAGGTTGTTATGTCCCACTTCTCACACTGACATTATAAAATCGTTTTCACACTGCCCATAAATTATTGGGACATCTTCTGGTTACAGACTTTTCTTTTTAACATACACTCACGGGCCGGACGCTTTATTTCTGTTCAATTGCTTGGTAACACAAATTGGTAATTAGCCAATCACATGGCAGCAACTTAATGTATTTAGGCATCTAGACATTGTTTTGCTCAAGTTCAATGGTAAGAATGCTGATTGCATTGGTGGTCAGTGGGGAGAATGCACCTTGTATTGGATTGGTGGTCATTAGGAAGAATGCTCTTTACGTTGGTGGTCAGTGGGAAGATTGCTCCTTACATTGGTGATCAGTAGGAAGATTGTCCTTTACATTGGTGGTTAGTGAGAAGAATGTTCCTTACATTGGTGATCAGTGGGAAGAAAGCTCCTTACATTGGTGGTCAGTGAGAAGAATGTTCCTTACATTGGTGATCAGTGGGAAGAATGTTCCTTACAATTGTGGTCAGTGGGAAGAATGCTCTTTACGTTGGTGGTCAGTGGGAAGAATGTTCTTTACATTAGATGGTGGTCATTAGGAAGATTGCTCCTTACATTGGTGATCAGTAGGAAGATTGTCCTTTACATTGGTGATCAGTGGGAAGAATGTTCCTTACATTGGTGGTCAGTGAGAAGATTGCTCCTTACATTGGTGGTCAGTTGGAAGAATGTTCCTTACATTGTTGATGATCAGTGAGAACAATGCTCCTTACATTGGTGATCAGTAGGAAGATTGTCCTTTACATTGGTGGTCAGTGAGAAGAATGTTCCTTTACATTGGTGGTCAGTGAGAAGAATGCTCCTTACATTGGTGGTCAGTGGGAAGAATGCTCTTTACATTGGTGACCATTAGGAAGAGTAGTCCATATATTGGTGGTCAGTAGGAAGAATGCCCCTTACATTGGTGGTCAGTGAGAAGAATGCCCCTTACATTGGTGATCGGTGGGAAGAATGCTCCTTACATTGGTGGTCGGTGGGAAGAATGCTCCTTACATTAGTGGTCAGTGGGAAGGATGCTGCTTACATTGGATTGGTGGTCATTAGGAAGAATGCCCCTTACATTAGTGATCAGTGGGAAGAATGTTCCTTACATTGGAGGTCAGTTGGAAGAATGTTCCTTACATTAGTGGTCAGTGAGAAGAATGCTCCTTACATTGGTGGTCAGTAGGAGGAAGGCCCCTTACATTGGAGGTTAGTGGGAAAAGTGTACCCCCCCACACTAATGCCACGCACACACGATCGTATTTCTCGTCGGAAAAAGACATGACGGCTTTTCCGACGGGATTCCTCTCAAGCTTGCCTTGCATACACACGGTCACGCAAAAGTTCGCTGGACTTCCGACCGTCAAGAACGCGGTGACGTACAACGATGCTTCCGAGCATGCGTCGAATTGTTTCCGAGCATGTGTAGGAATTTTGTGCGTCGGAATTGCCGCAGACGATCGCATTTTCAGATAGGAACTTTTCCTCATGCTCTCAATCTTTTGCTGGCTGGAATTCCGCCAGCGAAAGACCGACGGAGCATACACATGGTCGCATTTTCCGATGAAAAACTGTCATCTGTCTTTTGCGGGCCGAAAATTCCGATCGTGTGTAAGGCTTTTTACATTTATACTTTCCATATTTACTAATACAGAAATGTGAATCGCCTCTGCTGAAGAAATGCGATGGTGAACTGTTTGTTGTGTCTCCGGAAAGTGTTAACAGGGCTTGAGAAAAAACGGTGTGCACACAGGGTAATGTGCCTCTGTCTATAAAGAGACACATTTGTTGGTTAAGGCTGAAGGAGAAGTTAATCTCACAACCAGCTTAATCATAATGTCAGCTCCAATCCGCCTTGTGAACTCCTCACCCACCTATGACTGGGAGGCAGAAGAAGCTATTTCGGGGCCCTCGCCAGGTGCATGCTGAGAAGTTATGTTCACAATGACAGTCTGGGGTCAGGAGGACTTCAGTCTTTCATGGAGAATCTGTGTCATTCCACACTGCCGTTTACTGTTCGGGATGACTAAAAGATGGACAATCTGCCCCCGAGGAACTAAAGCAAAAAAAAAAAACCTGAAACTGATACTCTGTAAAAGGCCTTTAAAAATACGCGACCCATGAAAATAGACCCTGACCGCACACAGAAAGCATTCTATGGTTCGGGTGGAATATTTATTTGGAAATAAGACAATTGTGTTGGGCTTCCAAAATAATGTCACACCATCGCTCTGCGTCCCAGAAAAACAACACCCCGACACTTGCACCCAGAATAATGGCACACTGACATTTTTATTTTTTTAAGAAAAATAACAAACATGCCTATACCCACCTGTTCTGTGCAATGGTTTTGCCTGATCCTCCTCTTCTGGGGTACCCCGCCGGCGCTCCAGGCCCCTCCTCTTCATCGGGTGCCCCCCACGGAAAGCTACTTTCTCTCGGGGCACCAGTGCAAGCTCGCTCCAGAGACGCAGACAGCGGGACTCGCCCCCCCCCCGCTCCCGTGTCACTGGATTTGATTGACAGCAGCAGGAGTCAATCTGTCCAATGAGGAGAGAGATGGCGATTGGAGCCACTGCGCTCGCTCACTTTGCTGGATCATATCGGGCTCAGGTAAGAAAAACGGGGTGGGGGGGGGGGTCTGGAGGGAGCTGCAACACAGAAGGTTTTTCACCATAGAAACCACTTACGGACCGCCCACCGCCGATATACGGCAGCTCTTTGAAGATAATATAGTTGTTATGGCAGCAGCTAGCTACCATAACCCCGGTATCCTCTTCTTCAGCAGGCGGTCCGCTTTCAGATAAAAGTGGTCTCTGCAGCGGATTCGCCGCAAGATCACTTTTATCAGCGGCAGGAGAGGGCTCCCCCCCTGCCTCCCGCCACGCTCCGGTGCCCCCTGACGCTTACCGGAGCCACCGGCAGCGGCGATCGCGTCCGTTCCCCTCTGTGGTATGGAGCTGAGTGAGGGGAAGATGGCCCCCACCCGACTCCATACCATTGCAGGGCGGAAGCGACGTCAAAACTTCACTTCCGCCCATAGCTCTTAAAGGAACTTTTTTTTCTTTTCAAACGACATTTTTTTTTTTTTTTTATTGCATTTTAGTGTAAATATGAGATCTGAGGTCTTTTTGACCCCCAGATCTCATATTTAAGAGGTCCTGTCATGCTTTTTTTCTATTACAGGGATGTTTACATTCCTTGTAATAGAAATAAAAGTGACACAATTTTTCTTTTTAAAAAAGAACAGTGTAAAAAGAAAAGGTAAAATAAATAATAATATTAAAATTTTTTTTTTTAAACGCGTCCCGTCCCGCCGAGCTCACGCGCAGAAGTGATTGCATACGTGAGTAGCGCCCGCATATGAAAACGGTGTTCAAACCACACATTTGAGGTATCGCCGCGATCGTTAGAGTGAGAGCAATAATTCTAGCCCTAGACCTCCTCTGTAACTCAAAACATACAACCTGAAGAATTTTTTAAACGTCGCCTATGGAGATTTTTACAGGTAAAAGTTTGTCGCCATTCCATGAGCGGGCGCAACTTTGAAGCGTGACATGTTGGGTATCAATTTACTCGGTGTAACATCATCTTTCACAATATAAAAAAAAAAATTGGGCTAACTTTACTGCTGTCTTATTTTTTAATTTAAAAAATGTATTTTTTCCAAAAAAAGTGCGCTTGTAAGACCGCTGCGCAAATACGGTGTGACAAAAAGTATTGCTACGACTGCCATTTTATTCTCTAGGGTGTTAGTATAAAAATATATAATGTTTGGGGGTTCTAAGTAATTTTCTATAACAAAAAAAATGATTTTAACTTGTAAACAACAAGTTTGAAAAATCGGCCTGGTCTTTAAGTGGTTAAGGTGAAAAACCTTGAGGCTTTACAAGCACTTTAAAGCAGGTCATACATTGTGCAATTTTCTTTCCTTCTACCACAGGTTGATGGAAAGAAACTTGTTCGATTCAGCAGGAACCGACCAAATTTTGATCAGTCTATGGGCAGGTTGGTTGTACTGACGTCAATCCATCGATCGACTTCAGTACAACCAGCCTGTTGTTTTTTTGTTGCCTGATTACTGCCGTCGGCAATGTTTATTGTATTCTGCCGGTGGGGAAGGCTCCCCATGCGTGCCCCTTGCCAGCAGAATACAATGATCTCTGCCGCTGGCAGTAATCAGGCAACAAAAACCCAACACGCTGGTTGTACTAAAGTCGATCGATGGATTGACGTCAGTACAACTAGCCTGCCCATAGACGGATCAAAATGTGGTCGGTTCCTGCTGAACCAACTGAATTTCGATCCGTCTATGGTTGTTGGCTTAAGTCCTCGGCATTGACCAAAAACTGAAATATTGGTCCTGAGTGGATTAATCCTTTAACATTCAGGCAATTATTCCATCATACACTATATTACCAAAAGTATTGGGACACCTGCCTTTACACGCACATGAACTTTAATGGCATCCCAGTCTTAGTCCGTGGGGTTCAATATTGAGTTGGCCCACCCTCTGCAGCTATAACAGCTTCAACTCTTCTAGGAAGGCTGTCCACAAGGTTTAGGAGTGTGTCTATGGGAATGTTTGACCATTCTTCCAGAAGCGAATTTATGAGGTCAGGCACTGATGTTGGACGAGAAGGCCTGGATCGCCTTCTCCGCTCTAATTCATCCCAAAGGTGTTCTATCTGGTTGAGGTCAGGACTCTGTGCAGGCCAGTCAAGTTCCTCCACCCCAAAGTCGCTCCTTAATGTCTTTATGGACCTTGCTTTGTGCACTGGTCCAAATCATTTGGTGGAGGGGGGATTATGGTGTGGGGTTGTTTTTCAGGGGTTGGGCTTGGCCCCTTAGTTCCAGTGAAGGGAATTCTTAGCCCACGTTCACATTGAGGGCGGGTTTGAAATCGTGCGAGTTCAGCTGGCATTTCAGTACGACTTCGGGGGCGACTTGACAGACCCGCACAGATGTCTATTGTAATCGCCACCCGAAGTCTCCAAAAGTAGTGCAGAAGCTACTTTTGGGAAGCTGTGCGGCGCCGCAAAGTCAGCCTGATTCGGACAGTGATGTTGCTGGCAATAGGCTCCGATTTGGCATGCGATTTGACATGTCAAATCGCATGTCAAATTGGCCCAATGTGAACGTGGGCTTAAAGTGGTTGTAAACCCTGTTACACCACTTGTACTTATAGGTAAGCCTATAATAAGGTTTACCTGTAGGTACTGTAAATATCTCCTAAACCTGCACTTTTTAGGAGATATTTACCATATACGCTTGCACCGACGTCATTGGCGCATGCGCACTGAAGAAACGGCTTAATCGCGCTGTTTCTAAAGGACCTGTGCCGTGACTGGCAGCTTCCACGCGCAAGTGTGGGAGTGACGTTATCATTGTTCTGGCCAATCACAGCGCCGGAGCCCGTGAACCCGGAAATAACTCCAGGAGACATGTCGCCGGTCACAGCGGTGTACGGGGACCACTGCAACAGCTTCGATCTAAGGTAAGCAGGGGTGGACTGACCCATCGGGCACTGATAATACTGCTAACGGCGCGCTGCTCCCTGCCGGTTCCTCCTTCCCTCCCGTCCACCGCAGGTGCTTGTACTGTACGCGACATCACCTGGGACGGGCGAGAAGAGAGGAGGGGCCGTCGGGGAGCAGCGCGCCATTAGCGGTATTATTACAGGCATCGGGTGAGTGAAGCTTTCTTTACTGGAGTATAGAGACACCAGGACCGCCATCGGAGGGAGGGGGCAGTACAGATGTATGGGGCCCGGGCCCCAACTGGACCACAGGAAGGCCCATGATACTCTCCTGGTCCTCCTACCCCACAGTGTCCCTTTGTATGCTCTCCCCCCCAGTGTCCCCCTGTGTGCTCCCCCCCCCCCCACAGTGTCCCCCTGTGTGCTCTCCCTCCCCAGTGTCCCCCTATGTGCTCTCCCCCCCACAGCGTCCCCCTGTGTGCTCCCCCCCCCCAGTGTCCCTCTGCGTGCTCTCCCCTCCCCACAGTGTCCCCCTGCATGCTCTCCCCTCCCCACAGTGTCCCCCTGTGTGCTCCCCCCCCAGTGTACTCCTGTGTGCTCCCCCCCCACACTGTCCCCTTGTGTGCCCCCCCCCACAGTGTCTCCCTGTGTGCTTCCCCCCCACAGTGTCCCCCTGTGTGCTCCCCCCAGTGTTCCCCTGTGTGCTTCCCCCCCATATCCCCCTGTGTGCTCCCCCCCAATGTCCCCCTGTGTGCTCCCCCCCCCCCACAGTCTCCCCCTGTGTGCTCCCCCCTAGTGTTCCCCTAAGTGCTTCCCCCCAGTGTTCCCCTGTGTGCTCCCCCCAGTGTCCCCCTGTGTACTCTTCCCCCCCAGTGTCCCCTTGTGTGCTTCCTCCCCACAGTGTCCCCCTGTGTGCTCCCCCCTAGTGTTCCCCTAAGTGATTCCCCCCAGTGTTCCCCTGTGTGCTCCCCCCCACAGTGTCCCCCATGTGCTCCCCCCAGTGTCCCCCTGTGTGCCCCCCCAGTGTTCCCCTGTGTGCTCTCCCCCCCACAGTGTCCCCCTGTTTGCTCTCCCCCCCACAGTGTCCCCCTGTTTGCTTCCACCCCCACAGTGTCCCCCATTGTGCTCTTCATCCCCCTGTGTCCCCCCTGTGTGCTCCCCCTCAGTGTCCCCCTGTGTGCTCCCCCTGGCAGTGTCTCCCTGTGTGCTCTCCCCCCTAGTGTCCCCCTGTGTGCTCCCCCCCCACAGTGTCCCCCTGTGTGCTTTCCCCCCCACAGTGTCCCCCTGTGTGCTCCCCCCAGTGTCCCCCTGTGCCCTCTGCCTCCCCCAGTGTCCCCCTGTGTGCTCCCCCCCCCTACAATGTCCCCCTGTGTGCTCTCCCTCCCTACAGTGTCCCCCTGTGTGCTCACCCACCCCCAATGTCCCCCTGTGCCCTCTCCCTGCCCCAGTGTCCCCCTGTGTGCTCTCCCCCTGGCAGTGTCTCCCTGTGTGCTCTCCCCCCTAGTGCCCCCCCTGTGTGCTCTCCCCCCAGTGTCCCCCTGTGTGCTTCCACCCCCACAGTGTCCCCCATTGTGCTCTCCCTCCCCCAGTGTCCCCCTGTGTCCTTTCCCTCCCCCAGTGTCCCTGTGTGCTCGCCCCCCTGTGTGCTCTCCCCCCCACAGTGTCCCCCTGTGTGCTCTCCCCCCACAGTGTCTCCCTGTGTGCTCTCCCCCCCTACAGTGCCCCCCTGTGTGCTCCCCCCCCCCCCAGTGTCCCCCTGTGCCCTCTCCCCCCCTACAGTGTCCCCCTGTGTGCTCACGGTCCCCCAGTGCTCCCCTGTGTGCTCTCCCCCTGGCAGTGTCTCCCTGTGTGCTCTCCCCCCTAGTGTCCCCCTGTGCCTTCTCTCTCCCCCAGTGTCCCCCTGTGTGCTCTCCCCCTGGCAGTGACTCCCTGTGTGCTCTCCCCCCTAGTGTCTCCCTGTGTGCTTTCACCCCCACAGTGTCCCCCATTGTGCTCTCCCTCCCCCAGTGTCCCCCTGTGTCCTTTCCCTCCCCCAGTGTCCCCCTGTGTGCTCACCCCCCGCAGTGTCCCCCTGTGTGTTCTCCCACCCCCCCACAGTGTCTCCCTGTCTGCTCCCCCCCCCGCAGTGTCCCCCTGTGTGCTCACCAACCCCCAGTGTCCCCCTGTGCCCTCTCCCTCCCCCAGTGCCCCCCTGTTTGGTCTCCCCCCGATAGTGTCTCCCTGTGTGCTCTCCCCCTCCCCCAGTGTCCCCCTGTGTGCTCTCCCCCTGGCAGTGTCTCCCTGTGTGCTCTCCCCCCTAGTGTCCCCCTGTCTTCTTCCACCCCCACAGTGTCCCCCATTGTGCTCTCCCTCCCCCAGTGTCCCCTGTGTCCTTTGCCCCCCCTGTGTGCTCCCCCCTCCCTACAGTGTCCCCTTGTGTGCTCACCCACCCCCAGTGTCCCCCTGTGTGCTCCCCCCTCCCTACAGTGTCCCCCTGTGTGCTCACCCACCCCCAGTGTCCCCCTGTGTGCTCTCCCCCCTAGTGTCCCCCTGTGCCCTCTCCCTCCCCCAGTGCCCCCCTGTGTGCTCTCCCCCTGGCAGTGTCTCCCTGTGTGCTCTCCCCCCTAGTGTCCCCCTGTGTGCTCTTCCTCCCCTACAGTGTCCCCCTGTGTACTTTCCCTTCCCCCACAGTGTCCTCCTGTGATCTCCCCCCCCACAGTGTCCCCCTGTGTGCTCTCCCCCCCACAGTGTCCCCCTGTGTGCTCTCCCCCCCTACAGTGTCCCCCTGTGTGCTCTCCCCCTGGCAGTGTCCCCCTGTGTGCTCTCCCCCTGGCAGTGTTTCCCTGTGTGCTCTCCCCCCTAGTGTCCACCTGTGTGCTCTCCCTCCCCCCACAGTGTCCCCGTGTGCTCCCCCCCCCACCAGTATCCCCCTGTGCAGGTGTGGCTTGAGTGTGGGCGGGGACACAGGGGGCCCCATGATCTTCTATTGCCGGGGACCCCATGAGTTATCAGTCCGCCCCTGAAGGTAAGTATTTCATAATGAGCTAATATGTGATGCATACTATCTCATTATGCCTTTGTCTTACAGGTTGTTTTTTTCTTCCGGCGTTTACAACCACTTTAAGGCGTCAGCATACCAAGACATGTTGGACAATTTCATGCTCCTAACTTTGTGGGAACAGTTTGGGGATGGCCCCTTCCTGTTCCAACATGACTGCACACCAGTGCACAAAACAAGGTCCATAAAGACATGGATGAGCGAGTTTGGGGTGGAGGAACTTGACTGGCCTGCACAGAGTCCTGACCTCAACCCGATAAAACGCCTATGGGATAAATTAGAGTAGAGACTGCAAGCCAGGCCTTCTCATCCAACATCAGTGCCTGACCTCACAAATGCGCTTCTGGACGAATAGTCAAACATTCCCATAGACACACAGAAGAGTTGAAGCTGTTATAGCTGCAAAGTGTAGACCAGCTCAATATTGAACCCTACGGACTAAGACTGGGATGCCATTAAAATTCATAAGACAGGTGTCCCAATACTTTTGGTAATATTATTATTATACAAGATTTATAATTATAATTATTATACTACAAGATTTATATAGCGCCAACAGTTTACGCAGCGCTTTACAATGTATAAGGGGGACAACACAATTACAGTACATATATAGTATATAGTAATATAGTGTATATCTGATACCTTACCTGTAATCACCAGTAAACTGTTTTACTTCCTCCATCAGCTCTTCCTCCACATCTATTACCTTTTGTATCAATTGACCCTTCCTTTTTAGATTGTAAGCTCTAATGAGCAGGGCCCTCTGATTCCTCTTGTACCAAATTGTAATGTGACTGTAATGTCTGCCTTTAATTTGTTAAGCGCTGCGCAAATTGTTGGCGCTATATAAAACCTGTATAATAATAATAATAATAAATGTGTCTGATATCATATCATATATGTAATGACAGCAGTTGGCTCCTTTGCACTGCAGGCGTCCCTTGCACTGTCCGACCGGATGGAGAATGGGGGGGGGGGGGGGGCAGAGGTGGTGCCCCCTGGCCCAATGCAGGATGCCAGCAATAACATACTTGTGATGTAACTAAAAATAAAAAAAAAATGTCAGAGTATGTAAACTTCCTGAGATAGCCACAAAGTGAGCAGATGAGAGAGGCAGGGAGGAGTGAGTGAGGGAGTTAATACACACACAGGCAAGGGGGGGGTGGAGAGCATAGTCTCAGGGGTGGAGAACATCAGACAAGCAAAAGAGCTGGGCTCTCCTAAGTGTGAGATTCCTGCAGGAGGCTGATGAACAGTGTAGAGCCCCCTGGGCTGGCTAATGCAGCTGCATCTGCTCAGGGAGAGGGCACCAGGGGCCACTGCATCTGCTCAGGGAGAGGGCACCAGGGGCCACTGCATCTATAGGTGAGTGCTGAGCAGCAACCATATACCATAGCGTCTCCGCCAGTGTTACATATATCCTGGGGATGATGATGATATATTGATGAGGCTGGTGATGGGTTCAAGGGGAACTTTTGTTTCTTAAAATACAATCATTGTAACAATATTTGTTTTTAGTTGTTTACAATCATAAAGCATTGTATGGGAAATATTTATAAATGACTGGCTGGAGAGGTAAGGTGACCCACAGGGTGGGTATTACTTTTCATGAAGGTGCACATACTTTCTATGAAATGCAGCATGCTTGGACCTTGAAGAAGGAGGACAACCCAAAAACTTGTCCTGAAAATTTGGATGTTAGTGCAAATAAAGTATCATGGACTGTACTTGATTGTTTGTTTGTTTTTTGTTTTGTTGTTTTGTTTTGTTTTTTTGTTGCAAGTCTACAATGCAACATACTGCAACTCCAATCTGATACATTAAATAGAAAGAAAGATGTGACTGTATAGAAGCTCAATGTATTATTAGAATGGATTATGTGCTATAATATAATGCTCTTTGCTACAGCTGCTGCTACTGTATAGTTAGGAATCATCCCCCCCAGTCTTCCAGATTTTATCCTTGATTTTTCATTTTGCTTAATATGATGCTCACTATATAGATAGATACTCAAATGAAGCTGAAACATGACCGGTCGGATGGAGATAGATATAGATAGAGATATATATATAATCTCTATAATATATATATATATATAATATTATTATTATTATTATTATTATTATTTTTATTATATTATAATATATATATATATATATATATATATATATATAATATAATTTTTTTTTTTTTTTTTTTTTTTAAAGATTTTATGTGTGTGTGTGTGTGTATATAGTGTGATTTCATCTGCTCCGACTTTAGAAAAGGTTCCTGTACTACTACAAGGCGACTTCTAACCAACTTGTACCCATAGACTTCAATGGCCTCGGATTCTCATCTATATTGATGCGATCTGGATCCGACATTACAGGAAGATTACCCAGGCGGTGCATGGCATCTTCCTGTAGGCTGTTATCTTTGCATACCTACACAAGACAAAGTCGCTTCAAAGTAGTACTCGAGTTGCCATAGTGTGTGTGTATATATATATATATATATATATATATATATATATATATATATATATATATATATATATATAAATTTTTTTTTTTTTACATATATGTAAAGAGAACCGGTCATGTTTCAGCTTCGCTTGAGTACACAGCAGACTAGGCGTTGTGCATTCTATGGGTTGGGGAAATCTAGACTGGTTCTCTTTACTGAAGATCTGACCTTTTTTTCTAATCTCACCTAACCCCCCCCCGTTCACGCTGAATGCGGCTTTGAAATCGCGCTAGTTCAGCACGATTTCAAAGCCTGCAAGATGGTGCGATTTCCTCTGCGGCTTGCCGACATCTGTACGATTTCATGCACAGATGTCAATGCAAGTCGCACATGGAATCGCCAAAAATTGTGCAGGAACTGTTTTTGAAATCGTGCTGCCTCAAATCGCACCTATTAGGACGGCGCCAATTTTGGAACCGCACTGCAATAGGATTGTATGGTACTTTTGTACCATGTGATCCGATGTGGACAAATGAACGGTGTTTGCTTCCTGCGTTTGGGTTGCTATTAGGATTGCACTGACACCCACTGCAGATTACAATGGCAGTGCGATTTGAATGTGGTGTGGGAAATGCATACGGATTGCAGCGCTTACATGTATTTATATATAGCACTGAGCATTTACACAGCACTTAACATATACAGTATATTGTATGTTCACATCAGTCCTGCCCTCAAGGAGCTTACAGTCTAAGGTCTCTAACTACATAAAAATATATAAAGAGAACCAGTCATGGTTTCAGCTTCCCTTGAGTACACAGCAGACTAGGCGTTGTGCATTCTATGGGTTGGGGAGACCTAGACTGGTTCTCTTTACTGAAGATCTGACCTTGTATTCTAAGTCCCCGTTCACACTGAATGCGGCTTTGAAATCATGCTACTTCAGCGCAATTTCAAAGCTGCAGGACGGTGCGATTTCATCTGCGGCTTGCTGACATCTGTGCGATTTCATGCACAGATGTCAATGCAAGTCACACATGGAATCGACAAAAATAGCGCAGGAACTATTTTTCAAATCGCGCTACTTCAAATTGCACCTATTAAGATGGTGCCATAGAAAGACATTGGATGTGACTTGTAAATCGCATTTCACACCTGAAGTTCACACCTCTGCTGTGAACGGGACCTAAGTCTTGGTTCACACTACTGCGCTCCAAAAGTTACGTG
Source organism: Aquarana catesbeiana (assembly GCF_042186555.1). NCBI lineage: Eukaryota > Metazoa > Chordata > Amphibia > Anura > Ranidae > Aquarana > Aquarana catesbeiana. The sequence continues at coordinate 39,510,437 of NC_133334.1, read as the reverse complement.
GCTTACGGTGCGACTTTGCCAGACAACTTCCTGGGGATTTTCTGGCAACTCAATGCGACTTAAGTACTATTTTGAAGCGACTTTGTCCTGTGCAGGTATGCAGAGATAACAGCCTAGAAGATGCCATGCACCGCCTGGGTAATCTTCCTGTAATGTTGGATCCATATCGCATCAATATAGATGAGGATCCGACTTGGAGGCGACTTCCATTGAAGTCTATGGGTAGAAGTTGGATAGAAGTCGCCTTGAAGCAGTACGGGAACCTTTTCTAAAGTCGGAGCGACTTCAGTGGTGCTAATTATAACGGCTCTCATTGACTAACATGGGATTTTCACATATCGTGTGACTTGGGGTCTCACAAGTTGGATCCCAAGTCGTGGCAGTGTGATCCGCACCTAAAGTAGAATTCTAAAGATTCTTAGCTTAACAGAGAGTCCCTCTGTCCTCTACATTGGTTCCCGGATCTCTACATCTTGGCATGCTTATATTTATTTATTTGCCTCGGTTCACACTATGAACCGCATGTGAATTGCACAGGAACCACACCACATTCCTGTTTAATATACATGCGATTCAGTGCGGGGCAATTTGAGCCCATCCATTTTCAAATCGCGCCGCATCGCACCAAAGTCGTGTGTGCACCTATTTTGGAACCGCACTGCAACCGGATCGCATGGCATTTTTGTATCGTGATCCGATGTGGACAAACAAACTGCATTTGCGACCTGTGTTTCAGTTGTTTTTAAGATTGCACTGACACCCGCTGCAGATCACAAGGGCATTCCATTACATTATGACGGACTTACCTGTCAGAGGATGCCCTCCAGCGCTGCGTGATGATGTCACCCCTGGGGGGGGGTCACCTCTTCACAGAACAGTGTCATAAATATACCCTGAGCTGTGCATGCGTGGCTCAGTGTACCTTACTGGTAACAGGCATGGGGAATCATTTGACAGAAGAGACTGTTAGAGCCGGTTCACACGGGGGCGACTTGTCAGGCGACCTAGCCGCCTGACAAGTCGCCTCCCGTTCTGTACAATGGAACCGTTCGTCGCTCCGACTTAGAAGAAAGGTTCCTGTACTACTTTGGGGGCGACTTGCATTGACTTCTATACAGAAGTCGTTTTGCAAGTCGCCGTGGCAGTCGTGTGCAGGTCGCCTCGGTGAGGCGACCTGCAAGTCGTGCCGCTTCTAGTGTGAACCGAGCCTTAGGGTCTCTTCTGTCCTAAAAAAAAAAAACCCACCTGTCCGCTGTATTTGTAAGTTTAATACCTCTTTTATATAAATTAAAAATTGGAAAGAGGAAGATTTTATTTATTTATTTTTTTTTTTCTGCAGTAACTCTATGTTCACACTTCTGCACTTGGCTATGAGTGCGAGAATTACAGCGTTTCCCGCAACCACCCGCAGTGAAAACGCACTGTTCTGCGGGAAAAAAAAAATTGCAGATTATGGGAACCGCAGGGAAATCGCATGGTCAAAAATACCATGATGCGACTTTCCTGTGGCAGCCTTTTTTTTTTTTTTTTTTTTTTTGCAGAAATGCAGGCATGCCCAAAACCTATTGGTGTGAACCTAGTGTAATGTATTCTTCCCTTCCTTCCTAAACTGTATGCAGAGCTATGCATGTGCAAGCTCTGTGTACAATCCTGGCATTTGGTGAATGTACTGCTATGTGCATGCGCAGCTCAGTGTGAAATGATGGTATTTGCCAGGTTTAATATACCCCACTTGTGCATGTGCAGCTCGCTGTTTGTATTTGCCAGGTGCTGGGATGAATGAACTCCCATGTGCATGTCCAGCTCGGTGTACAATTGTGCCGGGATGGATGAGCTCCTGTGCAGCTCAGTGTAGATTCACAGCATCTGACAGATGATGAAATGAATAAAATCATGTGCGCATGCGCAGCTCAATTTACAATTCAGGCATCCATCAGGTACAAGGCTGAATGAACTCCCATGCACATGGGCAGCTGAGTGCACCCTGCAGATACTGGGATGAATTAACTCCCACATGAATCCACAGTGTACAAACCTGGCCTCTGCTGGGTGCCAGGATAAATGATGTATATCAACAGAGCAGTGGGTGAAGGGTGTCAGTGGAGCAGAGATTGGTGTGAGTAGTTTTTTTTTTTTTTTTTTTACAATATTATTATTTATTTATTTTTTTACTATTTATTTTTTTAGAGCCCCATTGAAGGGCTTTGGAGTAATATCAAGGGTCTAAACTGACTCCTGATGTCTCACTTTTGAGACAGAGAAAGGGACTGAGGACAGAACTTTCCCAGTCCCCTTTTCTGAAGCCTCAGCTACACTGGAAAGTGAGTGAATGGGAAGTGCTCTGTACTGAGCAGCTTCCTGTTCATTCACAAACCAAAGCATAGTAAACATAGTTTACTATGCTTCAGTTAAGAATGAACACGAGCGCAGTGGCATTACTAGCTTGGTGTCACCCGGTGCAGAAAAAATTGGTGTCCCCCCCCCCCCCCCACACACACACAGTACAGACCCCCTTCCATCAGTATAGACCCCCCTCAGTGCAGACACCCTCTCCATCACTGCAAACCCACCCAGTGCAGACCCCCCTCTCCCCTCCCATAGCCCCCCCCCCCCCCCAGCACATGTCCATTTGCATTACATTGAACTACACACCTCAGAACAGCGCGGGATAGGCACAGCGGTGTGTCCCTCGGTCTCCCTCACACACAGAGCGGACCGAAGCCGCCTCCCCCTCCTGTGTAGATGTAAACAGAGAGGAGGGGAGGTAGCTTTGGTCCGCTCCGCCGAGTGCGACAGCCGGCGAGACATCAGCATAGGGGTAAGGACAGTGCGGTGTTAGTGGTGCTGCTGCCCACAGGTGTCACCCCTCTGGCGGGTGTCACCCTGTGCGGCCCGTACCCCCCCCCCCCCCTCCCCCAGCGACGCCACTGCAAGAGCGGCCTGTACAGATCACTCACTCCGTTCATTCAGAAAAGGAATATTTGCTGGCCCCTTCCTTCGCTCTCCATCCTGAAACATCCCCCGCTGCAGGAGGAGTGAAGCTGGCAGCACTGCGGGGGGTGACAGGGGGCGGCAGGAAGCAGGGCAAATCGGCACTGCACAGGGTGATTAGGGTGTGCCCAGGCACATCCGACACACCTTGTGCGCACACCTATGAATACAATACAGTAAGTGTTGTCACCCTAGGACAAAAAGTTTGTTTGGAGTGCAGAACACATTCCTCTCTTCTCATCTCCTTTTATATAGGAGGGCAGCCACTGTATTTATTCCATGCAAGGTTTTCTTTTAAGAAGGCTTTAACTCTGCATTGTGGTAATATGGGGTTAAAATGTACTTTTACCATATATTATCACAACACACAATAATGCATATTTGGCAGTCTGGTGTAATGTGGTAGATTTTGAATGGCAACCCAATGCACATGTATTGCAGTACATCACAGAACACAGATGAAAAATGTTTTTTTTTTTTTTTTTTGTGCTTTTTGGTCAAAATGAACGGGCTGCCGTAACGCAATGCATGTTAGCGCTCAAAATACTTCAGATTAATTTGCATGCAGTTGCGCAAAGCATGGAGCAGTGTGACGGGATCCCTAAAGCCCATCTCTGGGTCAAAAAAAAAAAGTGTTCCCATGGAGTGAGGCTGTACCCGCACTGCACAGGTCAACTGCTCATTTTTTGTCTAGAGAAGAAAAGGGATATATACTGTACTTACCTAATCCTCTGATCCTCCCAACCCAAGACCGGTCCGGTTGTGGACTGTTCCTGATGTCATCAAGCAAAGAGCAGGATCCATAGACCAGGAACAGTCCACTGCTGGACCATGGGGGAGCGCTGTTTTCTGGTGGGAGGAAGGATCGGGTGAGTATAAGTTTTCTCCTCACCCCTAGACAAAATGAGCAGCTGACCCGGATAGTACAGGCTACTGTGTGGGCTAACTTTTTTTTTTTTTTTTTTTGCCCGGAGTTGGGCTTTAGGCTGGGTTCACGCCATCACCGCATGCGGTCCGGTGTGTCCTGGTTCACTGTTTCAGGTCCCATTTCAGCCTGAATTTGGATCTGAAACAGACCAAAAGATGCACAGGGCTCCTGTGCAAATTCGCACCGGAGCCGCAGCGGACATATGTGAACCGGCTCCATAGAGAGCCAGTCAAAATTTCCTGCTATGCGAATTGGATGCGGTTTCTTCTCATCCAATTCGCATAGTTGTAAACCCAGCCTAAAAGTAACATTTCAGGAAACTTGAACGTTTTCTGTGCCCAGACAGCACTTTGCGTAGCAGGAACTGGTGTTCCCACTCGCGATTTTGTGCGTCACACATAGGGCAACTCATTCACTTAAATGGGATGCCCTATGTGCGTTTGTCACCCGAGCGACAAGCTTCACTTGATTTTGCCGCGATTGCAGCACGATTCGGTGACATCACAGCCGCGGCAAAATTGCACCGTGTTTGGGGTGCCATTTAGATTGAATGGCACCCGAATGCACGTTTTGCAGCGATTGCCACTCGATTTGGCAAAATTTCTGAAATTCCACCTGTGATTCCAAATTGCCAAGTGTAAATGGGGCCCAAGGGTTAAGAAAAGAAGAATTACTTACCCAGTGCTCTGCCCCCACACCATTACAACTCACAGTGTCTTGTCCCCCATGCTCCAGCGGTCTAAGGTGATGCATTGGACATGATGATGCCAAACAACAGAACATAGGAGGAGCGCCTTCTACCAGGACTGGAGAATCAGGTAAGTAAAAGCACTTTTACTCTTCCCTAGAATAAAAGAATAGTTTACCCTTGTAGTGCTGGAACAGTCCCACGGCAAAGGGAGAATTTTCAGATTTGGGATTTTATATTATGGCTAGTTTAAGTGTAAGTAGAACTCCTTTTCATTTTTAGGCTAGGGATAAAATCTTGTGTTCTGTATACAGGTAAAACCTGTATGATAACCTTCAGCATGTACCTATATTCATATATACAGTATCTCACAAAAGTGAGTACACCCCTCACATTTTTGTAAATATTTTATTATATCTTTTCATGTGACAACACTGAAGAAATGACACTTTGCTACAATGTAAAGTAGTGAGTGTACAGCTTGTATAACAGTGTAAATTGTCTGTCCCCTCAAAATAACTCAACACACAGCCATTAATGTCTAAACCGCTGGCAACAAAAGTGAGTACACCCCTAAGTGAAAATGTCCAAATTGGTGGGAGTGTCATGGTCTGGGGCTGCATGAGTGCTGCTGGCACTGGGGAGCTACAGTTCATTGAGGGAACCATGAATGCCATGATAACGACCCCAAACACACCTCCAAGAGGACCACTGTCTTACTAAAGAAGCTGAGGGTAAAGGTGATGGACGGGCCAAGCATGTCTCCAGACCTAAACCCTATTGAGCATCTGTGGGGCATCCTCAAACGGAAGGTGGAGGAGCGCAAGGTCTCTAACATCCACCAGCTCTGTGATGTCATCATGGAGGAGTGGAAGAGGACTCCAGTGGTAACCTGTGAAGCTCTGGTGAACTCCATGTCCAAGAGGGTTAAGGCAGTGCTGGAAAATAATGGTGGCCACACAAAATATTGACACTTTGGGCTCAATTTGGACATTTTCACTTAGGGGTGTACTCACTTTTGTTGCCAGTGGTTATACATCTGTACACTCACTACTTTACATTGTAGCAAAGTGTCATTTCTTCAGTGTTGTCACATGAAAAGATAGAATAAAATATTTACAAAAATGTGAGGGGTGTACTCACTTTTGTGAGATACTGTATGTTCTTCCCATTCACCTGCAGACCAAGCTGTTCACAGTGACAGTCAATGGAGCAAACTATAACACTAGCAGGGGTACTGTGACAACTTTATTTTAACAGAAAATGTAAACCACTGGGAAAAACTGAACACCTTGGACAGTGGTAGTTTAACATCACTGCCATCACTAAGATTCAGACCCCCTTCGTAAGCTTCACCAATAGAATCCAGTGTTTTTGAATAATGGCAACCAATGTACAAATATAATCAAAAAAACTTTGGGTTTTAAAATATGCAGAATTAGATATATTTAGTTTTGTATTTGTGTCGCTCACTCCCATAGGGGCCACTGTTATCACCCTCTGGAGCTCTCTGTCACATTTAGCCAGCTCTTGTTAGGACATGCGGCTCTGCAGCAAATGCCTAGGGTGCTCTATAGCCAATCCGGGCCTGCTCCAAAGCAAAACAGGTGGCTAATGGAGGCCTTTTTTTATCTTAGTACCCTGTTTCCCCGAAAATAAGACCTAGCGTGATTGTCAGTGATGGCTGCAATATAAGCCCTACCCCCCAAATAAGCCCTACCCTGTTTCCCCAAAAATAAGCCCTACCCTGAAAATAAGACCTACAAGGACTTTAACTAGGGCTTATTTGGGGGGGTAGGGCTTATATTGCAGCCATTACCAACAATTACGCTAGGTCTTATTTTGGGGGAAACAGGGTAGTAGCAATAGTAATTACGGAAGTAGTAGAAGCAAGCTAGGAGCTACTCAGGACAGGACCTGGAAGATTTGCAGCAATCACTGTAGTAGCCCCCAATACTATAGTGATTTGTCACCTTCCACAGTGGACCTTCTTCAGCATTATTATATTGGTCCAAGCTGGACCATGGTAACTATGCAATAAATATCCATACCTGGAGTTCAGCTTAAAAAAAAAAAAAAAAAGAGCTCTTCAAATTAGTAAAAAAAAAAAAAAAGTCATTGTGCCGTCCTTCAAGAAAAAAGATTCCCCCTTCGTTGGGACTTTTATAGGCAGCAACCACACAAATGAATATGAAAAATGTAATTTATTAAATATTCATAAATCATTAAATTATACAATGACCGATGGTTAAAAAGACATAGAAAAAATGCTACACGGATATACAAAAAAGTATAAACAAGACAAAAACCACAACAAGTTACATGGTATGTATGACAAAAAAGTAGTTGTTCCTCTCCAGTATATAATGATCTCCAGTACCCAACGTGTTTCTGGTTCAAGCACCTTCGTCAGGGGTGTTAGATAAGAGTATATGCAGTCATAATTTTTGTCTTGCATGTGAAATGTTCCACCATACAACTTATGAAAAATAGATGAAGCACTACCAGTAGTGGTATCAGTGGCTGCCCAACAGGAACACCAGCAATGCACAATAATATCAAAGGAACAGGGGATTAACCATTCAATTGGCCTGGTGATCGCAAGCAGGCATATGTGGCGGATTACCAAACAAGGTCTGTAAATATTAAGTGAAAAGCGATATCCGAAGCCTTAAATGTGGCTCCTGATCCATATATAGCAGCAACACATTCCAAATCCTTGAACAATACACCTCCCTGTAAGCAAAAATGCCCCTATCTCTGTGTCACCGTGCTCCGCAGTTGCACCAGAAACGCGTCAGTACCGGGGATCATTATATACCGGAGAGTAAGTACTTTTTTGTCATACAAACCATGTAACTTGTGGTTTTTGTCTTGTTTTATACTTTTTTGTATATCCGTGTAGCATTTTTTCTATGTCTTTTTAACCATCTGTCATTGTACGATCGAATGATTTTATGAATATTTAATAAATTTACATTTTTCAAATTCATTTGTGTGGTTGATGCCTATAAAAGTCCCAACGAAGGGGGAATCTTTTTTTTTCTTGATAGACAATTAGGGATGTGGCAACAGCGCATTGGTCTGACATGGTGAAACCCTCTTTCTTTTTTTTCTTTTTTTAGCTATTGTGCCGTCCATCGACCCGTTCCTCCAGCAGTCTGACACATGTTGAAGAATTAAAGTGAAACTCTCCTTTACTCAAAGTAAAAAACGGCTAGCCCTAAGTAAACTATATGCATTGTGAAGAGTTTAGCAAGATATCTCTGATCCTTATCTGCTTCTCTTCTGGAGATATTTTATTTTAAGCCTTGCAAGCATTCTCATGAAGTGTCTGCTAAACCTGAAAGGTTTTTTTTTTTTTTTTTTTTTTCTTTTCACTTCGCTATCACCTGATCAAGCTGAGTAATGTGTTAATTTTGCTGCAGCCTCAGCTTTCCTTTACGCATGCAAGAGATTTAAAAAGTATCTTGCAAAAGATTTAAGGCTGGCCATACATTATATAATTTTATTTTGTACAGTTTTTTTTTCCTTTTTAGATTTACCAAAACCATATAATATGAGGTCAAACCCAAACTCTTTCAATTTGCATGCAATCAGGCAGGCCCTTGCACTACATAGTTAAAAGGAAAATTGTATAATGTATGGCCAGCTTAATGCCCCTTACACACTGTACGAAAATCGTCTGATTTTTCTCGCGATAGCTCAACGGTCATAACCGGTTTTATTTGGTAGCACTCTATGTTGTACAATTTTTTTTTTTGTCTGATTTTGTGACCTCCAGACGTTATAATATTATTATTATTCAGGATTTATATAGCGCCAGCAGTTTACGCAGCGCTTTACAATATAAAAAAGGAGACAATACAGTTATAATACAATAGAATATAAGAGGATTAAGAGGGCCCTGCTCAGAAGAGCTTACAATCTAATAGGGTGGGGCAGGTGGTACAAAAGGTTGTAACTGTGGGGAATGAGCTGATGGAAGTGGTAGAAGATTAGTTGGAGACGTGATAGGCTTTCCTGAAGAGATGAGTTTTCATGGATCGTCTGAAGGTAGCAAGAGTAGGGGATAGCCGGACCGGTGGAGGTAGCGAGTTCCAGAGGATGGGAGGTTATATCGTAGATTGTACACTGTGATGTAATCTACGTGTGACCCCATAGAGAGAGATAGATGTGTGTGTGTGTGTATGTATAATGTTTTGTACAAAGAGGGAAGTTCTGCTTATATTTGGACGACAATACAATTATGGTTAAGATTATTTCACTTTTTTTATTTCATTTTGATACTCTTCTGGATCGTAATGCGCGGACTTGCGTGTCCCTGTTTTATCGTACGAATTGTGTACACGTTAAACGAACATTGGTTGTGCTGTTGACGGGACAACAACAGTTTTGCTGTTTGTCCCTCCTGTTTTTTTCCGTTCGCTGGACCGGAATCGGCGGTGGAAAGTTGTGTACACACTAGTCGAAAATCGTACGATCGTTCCTTGGGTGAAAATTTCCCGCCCGTTTTTTGACTAGTGTGTACCCCACTTAACACTGTTGCAGGTGATGCCTGTGATTTGACTTCAAGCTCTGTGCAGAATTCTGGCTGGGGGAGGGGGGCAGATGTAATGAAATGAGGCAAGATTTGCTTTTCTCTTCTATAGCTTCTACAGATTGAAATACAAGTATATTTTTTATTGTTATATTACAAAATGGCTTTTTTTTTCAGTTATAAAGGTGACATAAATTATCAATGAAAGGGGAGCTTTCCTTTTAAAAAATTGAGTATCAGTATGTGGCCACACCTCCCATGTTTTATCAATTGTGGTCTGAAGCACAGAATTTCAGTTTGTACAATGACCGTTGAGCTTCTTCAGATTTGCTTTTGTAAAATGTCAGCATCCATGGGCTCTCCGTCAGCATGACATGGCACAGGGGGAGGTCACGGCCTCAACATTTTTTAGGGTGTCAGGTCCTACTGTTCTTCTTATTAGCGGCTCTTCCTCTGCATGTGCAGGAGATGAAAGCATCAACCGGTATTAGGTATTTCAACAGTGGGACATTTTAAAGCATTATCTGATTTTTTTTTTTTTATTATTTAATTAAATGCTCCCCCAGGGGGACCACATTGGGGATCCCACTCTTTAACACTGCAGGAGGTTATGGGGAAAGACCTCTGCTGCCTGTGACCCCCTATAGAAGAAGATCTAAAAAAGAGATCTTATACTTTTGTTTTTATATTTGTCAGAAACCATGAAATCAGGCCGAGACAGAAGTACAGATAAAACACACTTGTTTAACAATAAAAGTAGAAAGAACAAACGTAGTCAAAACATAGCCAAAGTTCAGTAACCGGAAAGGATAGTCAGCCAAGCCAGAACTCAGGGATCAAAGTAGTGGAACAGCAAGCAGGATATGGAGCCAGAAGGGATGTCAGCAAAGCCAGTCTTTTTAAACAGGAATGCAGGCGATGTTTCTTGTGATGTTGACCAAGGCAAAGGCAGAGCTCCTCTGGACTGGACGGCTGAAGTAGTCAGGACTGACGAGCAGGATAGCATCAACAGCTGAGTAACTGTGGAGAGAGATGGAAGCTGGCAATTAGCTGACAGCTGAGCGGCCAGCTCAGAGAAGGAACGGCTGAGCCCAGCCCTGACAATATTATACTGCAGTGGTCTCCAAACTGTGGCACAAGGGCCGGATGCAGGTCTTTGCTTGCCACTATCCAGCCCTTAGGGCACTATTACTCCCACTGATACAAAGCATTCTTCCTCTCGCTGACACCAATCAAGGGGCACCATTCCTCCCACCGACACCATCGAAGGGGCACTATTGCTCCTAATACCAGTGATGGGACATTGATTACTTCCTCTGACAGCAGGTATTTTGTACTCCCACTGGCCATAGTCCGATCTAAAGGACAGTAAATTGGCCCTTTGTTTAGAAAGAATGGAGACCCCTGTTATTCTGTATAACGTTTTTAAAGCAATAGTTGTACACAAGCATTGGCAACATATATTTAAGGTACCTTCAAGGAGAAAACTCTTGCTCCTTAACCCTGATCTGCCCACATCTGTAGATGGGGGTGCCAGCTAAATGGAGCTCATCCAAGCTCCCCATGTGTAAAAATGAAAAGACCAAATGCACTTCCTTGACATCATCTTGAGCTTTATTATTTGCAGCACAGAACACAGAAGATCTGCCCAGATCCTCCTCCTGCTGACGCATTTCACCCAACCTGGTCTTAGTTGTAGAGGAGTCCTCTATGACTAAGCACTGTTTGAGTGAGCATGTCAGCCGGAGGAGGGTCTGGGTGGACCTTTTTGTCTTTAGAGTGCAGCCAGATAAAAACAGCAGGTACCCCCCCCCCCCAAAAAAAAAGAGTGCCATTTGGTGAGGAGGGAGGAAGTGGAACTTTCCCTTTTGGGTGGAGCTCTTCTTTGAAGTTAGAGATACATACAACTACATATCGAAGATGGCAGATATCACCCAGCAGCCAGAGGGCTATCTTCTTGCACAAACCACCCAAGTGCTAGGACCCACTGACACCATTGAAGGGGCACTATTGCTCCTACTAATACCAATGATGGGACATTGATTACTTCAATAGATATTGCCTATCTATGGAGAACCCCGCTATCTAGTTTTTCATATCTATAACCTTGGATATACAACCCCAATTCCGAAAAAGTTGGGACGCTGTGTAAAAATCGACATAAAAACAGATGATTTGTAAGTCTCATAAACCCATATTTTATCCACAATGGACAATAGAAAACCTCACATGTTTTAACAGAAAATATTATATTTTAAGAAAAAAATAAGGTAATTGTGAAACTAATGGCAGCAGCAAGTCTCAAAAAAGTAGATTGTTTAACCGATTGCGGACCAGCCACCGCAGTTATACTGCGGCAGGTTGGATCGGCTGCGCGAATTGCCGTAGCTGTAAGTTGGTCCCTTCAACAGCTATATCAGGCGCGCCAACGGAGCCTATGCGCGTGGCCAGCGGCCGCGATGTCGGCCGGCCACCCGCATTTGCTCCACAGAGAGCTAGAACGGCGATCTGTCAACATAAGCAAACTGATCCCCATTCTGTTAGGACAGTACAGAGTAATCATCTGTTACTAGTGATTAGGAACAGCGATCTCTCTGTACTCCCTGTTAGTCCACCTCCCTAAGGAACATTTAACCCCTTGATCGCCCCCTAGTGTTAACCCCTTCCCTGCCAGTGTCATTTATACAGTAATAAGTGGCCATTTTTAGCACTGATCACTGTAATAATGCCACTGGTCCCTCAAAAGTGTCTGATCTGTCCGCCACAATGTCGGAGTCCCGCTAAAAATCGCTGATCACCACCATTACTAGTAAAAACAAAATTAATAATAAAATCACCATAAATATATCCCCTATTTTGTAGATGCTACAAAAAAAAACTGAAAGAAAACCAATCAATATACGCTTATTGCGATATTTTTTTTTTTTTTTTTTCAAAAATATGTAGAAGAATACATCATATTGGCCTAACCTGATTAAGACTTTTTTTTTTGGATATTTATTATAGCAAAAAATAAAAAATATAGTTATTTTTTTTCAAATTGTCGCCCTTTTTTTTTTTTTTTGTTTTTTTTGTTTATACTACAAAAAATAATAACCGCAGAGGTGATCAAATACAACCAAAAGAAAGCTCTATTTGTTGGGAAAATAGGACATCAATTTTGTTTGTGTACAGCGTCGCACGACCACACAATTGTCAGTTAAAGCGGCGCAGTGCCGCATCGCAAAAAATGGCCTGATCATTAAAGGGGGTAAATCCTTCTGGGGCTGAAGTGATCAAAAAAAATTCTGGATGTGTTTCTAAAAGCACAAAATACAACTGGCTATTAAAATATAAGTATTGATGAGACTGGAAGTATCCAAGTGCCTTTGAGGACCAGGAATGATTTTTCACCAAATTGGACCACAGTTAACTTCCGTTTCAAGTGCAGATTTTTAGGCTGTAATAGTTTTTTCCTTTTTTATTTTTGTCTTTTGAATTAAATGGACGTTTGTTGCTTTTTAAATGAAGCCACAAATGTATAAAGTTTGTATGTCCTTCTTATCAGGTAATGATTGATGATTCATTCCATAAAGTGGTTTGTATAGGTTGTATTGTATTGTTTTTGTCCCAACTTGCACGTTAATCACACAGTGATGAATATTTTGGCTCCTTCCCTCGCTATGTGCCTGAATAGGTGTCACAAATGTTTACTACTTTTAAAATGATGCTTATTATGAGTAACTTCACACGGGAAGCCCAAAAGAGGAACTTAGGAAAGAGAATAACAAGTAGTAATTACTGTGACTAGTAATTCATTATAGTCAGTCTTATATGTGCCAGAAATGACATCTACTCTTTTATTCTTCAAACACCGCTGAGGTTGCCAAGCGTTGTGCAAAGCCAATAAAGTGAACCTGTCATTGAAGGAAGAGTGGAGTCAGTAGAGACTACCTTTTACTGATCTCCTAAAAAAAAAATACCAGCTGGCTGGCTGTCATCCTGATGCACTTCAATACCTGGCCTGAGACAAGTTTGGAGATTAGCAAAAAGGGTTTCAGGTCAGTGACTTGGAAAGGATTGAAGCACTGGGTTCAACAGCCAGGAAACTAGCATTTTCGGAAGGAGAGGTTAGCTTTTGCCAGGCTTGACGAGGCGGTCCACACTTACATTATAGGATAATTCTTCTTTTTAGAATCGCCTCCTTTGTTCTCCTGCGGCCCGTCCCCGAGCTGCTGGCACCCCCTGCCTGTTTGTGGCCTGGCTGCTAAGAAAACGCCTGTACGTGTGCCCACGGGCACACACAGCGCCCGAAAAAAACACACTCCTGCTCCCTCCTCTGTGCAATGTGATGGCAGCAGCAACCTATCACTCTCAGTACCCTCCCAACTGTCCCTGATTTTGAGGGACTGTCCCTGATTTTGAGGGACTGTCCCTGATTTACAACAATGTCCCTCTTTCTGCTTCATTTCTCCCTCATTTTGGTCTGATCTGTATAATTGTATATAAAATGCACTGTTTATCTTTCAAAAAGTGTTTCCCAGTGCTAAACAATTTCTAAATTGCTGCATTTGTAAATTTCAAAGCAAGTATAAAGGATAAATAGTGGAGAGAGAAAAAAAGCACTTGTGGGTTTACTAATCTTTTTTTTTTTTAATGTATAATTCTCCTTTAATGAGGCGTGGCAGGGGGGGTGTGCTATCCCTACATAGTTTTTGCTAATAGGTGTCCCTGATTCCCATCTCAAAAAGTTGGGAGGTATGCCCTCCTCTATAACCCTGAAGATCAAGGAAGCGGTACAGATTGTGAAGGACCTGGCGACATGGACTTTAGGAAACGTGTTTGGAGATGGGGAGCACAGAAAGGTACTAGGCATTTTTTACCTTCATGCAGAGAATGCATTCAAGCTGATGTCCAGGTTTACTTCACTTTGAATAGTGGGTTTGGGTTCTTGGTGTGAATTGAGACGTTCCTGTCTCGCAACTGGAACAAAATAGCGCTGGTCTGAGAGGTGCTCAGCCATTCATATGCAGCTTTGTATTTTATCAGTGAATACAAAGCTTCCTATGATTGGCAGAGGTAGCGAGGTGGGCTTATGACGTCACAATCTCTGATTCATCCAAGCAGAGGAAGCTTTGTATTCATTGCTAAAATACCAGGCTGCCTATGAATGGCTGAGCACCGCTTAGACTAATGCTGTTTTGCCCAGCAGGCGCACACGTTAGTGAAGGTAATGGTTAGTTTGGGCCAGCTTAGAGACTGCAGGGTGTGTGGGATGTTTTCAATCAAAGAGGCCTAGCAGTCCACTGAAATAAGGTCTACAAGGAACAAGGACTTGAGCTTGTTGAACATCTCATTCCAAAACCATGGGCATTAACATGTTGCCCCACTATTTTGGCTATATTAGCCTCCACTCTTCTAGGAAGGCTTTCCACAAGTTTTTGAGCTTGTCTTTGTGGGAATGTGTGCCCATTCAGCCAAAAGAGCAATGGTGAGGTCAGGATGACAATGAGTGTTCCAATGCATCCCAGAAGTGTTCAGTAGGGTTGAGATCAGGGCTCTACACAGGCTACTCGTGTCTCCCCACACCAGACTCGCCAACCACTTCAGGCCCGGAAGATTTGGCTGCTCAATGACCAGGCCATTTTTTACGATATGGCACTGCGTCGCTTTAACTGATAATTGCGCGGTAGTGCGACGCTGTACCCAAAAAAGTTTTACGTCCTTTTTTTTCCCCCCACAAATAGAGTTTTCTTTTGGTGGTATTTGATCACCTCTGCGGTTTTTATTTTTTGCTCTATAAACAAAAGATGAGCGACAATTTTGAAAAAAACACTATCTTTTACTTTTTGCTATAATAATAAATATCCCACATATTTTTTCAAAAAAACAAATGTTTTCCCCAGTTTAGGCCGATATGTATTCTTCTAGATATTTTTGGTAATAAGCGTATATAGATTGGTTTGCGCAAAAGTTTTAGCGTCTACATAATAAGGGATAGATTTATGGCATTTTTGTTATTTTTTTTTTTTACTAGTAATGGCGGCGATATGCAATTTTATTTTTTTTTTTTCGGGACTGCAATATTGTGGCGG
The DNA here is from genome assembly GCF_042186555.1 of Aquarana catesbeiana. Lineage (NCBI taxonomy): Eukaryota > Metazoa > Chordata > Amphibia > Anura > Ranidae > Aquarana > Aquarana catesbeiana. Next base: position 39,495,216 of record NC_133334.1, on the reverse strand, counting down.
ACAGATCGGACACTTTTTGTCACATTTTATGCACTGATTACTGTGTAAATGTCACTGGCAGGGTAGGGGTTATCACTAGGGTGCGTTAAATGTGTTCCCTAGGTGTGTTCTAACTGTAGGGGGAGGGGACTGACTAGGGGAAGACAGAGATCGGTGTTCATACTTAGTATGAAGACATGATCTGTCTCCTCTCCCCTGAGAGAACCGGGATCTGTATGTTTTACACACACAGATCCCGGTTCTCACTCTGTCACAAGTGATCACGGGTGCCCAATGGTCATCGTGCCCACCGGGCACTTGCATCGGCTCCAGGCACATGCTGCAGGCGTGCACGCATGCCTCTGACGGTGCACGCGCGCCCCTAGTGGCCAAAAGTACAAAGCGACTTAAGGTAACATCGATTTGCCAGCCTGCTGCAGTACAACTGCGGCGGCTGGTCCGGAAGTGGTTAAACCATGTCTCTTTTAGGGATGAGCTTGAGTTTGGTCCGAACCAGGTTAGGTCCAAAGCTGGAAGTTAGGTGCTGTTGCTGGGCCAATGAGTGGGCAGGAGAACCCTCACCCCGCGGCTCCACATGCAAAAGGTGGGAATGCTCATGACATCATTAACCTCCATATGTCATATTGGGTCAATGAGATCAACCTAATATGGCCATGTGCTGATATTTGGTTAAAGATGTCACAAGCATCCCCCTGCCCCATTGTGTACATCAGCTGCGGGGCAGGGAATTCCCTGCCCACTGCTCATTGGCCCAGCAATGACCACTAGCTTCCAGGTTTGGACCAGTTTGGGTTTGGACTGAACCCAAGCTCATAACTAGTCTTTGTGGAGCTGGATTTGTGCTCAGCGGCATAGTCATCCTGGAACAGAAATAAAGGGTCTCCACAAGGTTGGAAGAGCAAAATTAGCAGTAGCCATCACTGAAAACACCTGAATTCAAATACTTGGAGGATATTGGCCATTATGGTAGTCGTGATGGTCGGGGGTCTATTAACCTTTGGCCATGTAGCTTATGCACACATACAATTACAAACTATAAGGGCTTGAGGTTTGGAGGCTATAAAAACACACAATGGGCCCCCCTACTGCTACCCCTTAAGCTGCAAAGGTAGTGGTCGGGGTTGTACCATACCTCCCAACTGTTCCCAATTTCGAGGGCCTGTCCCTGATTTGGAACAATGTCCCTCATTCCTCCTCATTTGTCCCTCATTTTGTTCTGATCTATATAGTTATGTATCTAACATGCACTATTTATCTTTCAAAAAGTGTTTCACGGTACTAAACCTTTCATCCGATTTCTAAATTGCTGCATTTGTAAGTGTCAAAAGCAGTGGCGGCCCATCCATTAAGAGCGAACGGGCGCCGCCCCTCTCTCCTGCCACCCCTCTATCACCAGTAGATAGATTCATGCATTGCACCCCCTATTCAGGCGCCCGGCCATAGGCTCTAATAGGCTTCAAAAGAGGTGACCTGCGAGCGCCCACTGCGCAAGTCACTGAGCTGTGTTAGAAAAGCAAATGAATATTTGTTTTCCTAACACTAAACCGCCTCTCCGCCAATCAGGTGCTCGGGTCTGTTACCTGTCACCTGATTGGCTGAAACGACAGGTGCCTCTATTGGACGCCTATCAGAAGGAGAGGACGGGATATGAGGACGGCAGGGGACGCATGGAAGACCCCGCTCGTCGCCGTCACCCACTGCCCCAGGGTAAGTGCCAGGCAGACGAGCGGGCGGGGGTCACACTGGCAGCATTTGATGGGCACAGTGGCAGCATTTGATGGGCACAGTGGCAGCATTTGATGAGCACAGTGGCTGCGTTTGATGGGCACAGTGGCAGCGTTTGATGGGCACAGTGGCAGCGTTTGGACACAGTGGCAGCGTTTGATGGGCACAGTGGTAGCGTTTGATGGGCACAGTGGCAGCGTTTGGCACAGTGGCAGCGTTTGGCACAGTGGCAGCGTTTGGCACAGTGGCAGCGTTTGGCACAGTGGCTGCGTTTGATGGGCACAGTGGCTGCGTTTGATGGGCACAGTGGCTGCAATTGATGATTTTTTTTTTTCAAAATTTTTTGCGCCCCCCCCAAAAAAATTTCGAGCACCAGCCGCCACTGGTCAAAAGTCATTATAAAGGAATAATAGTGGTAAAAAAAAGCAATTTTGGGTTTAACTAATCCTTTTTATTGTATAATTCTCCTTTTTAAGGGAACGTGGCAGGGGGTGTGTCCTATGCCTACATATTTTTGCTAATGGGTGTTCCTCATTCCCATCTCAAAAAGTTTGGAGGTATGGTTGTACAAATGCTGCGGCTGTGATGGTTTGCTTCAGCTGTGGCAGGAATTACACTCCCATTGCATTTGGCGGTGGGCACTACGCCCTGCTGAACGCAACCCATTCGATTGAATGGGGCTGTGCTATTTCTCACGATTGTGGTGCAAGCATTCAATGGGTTAAAACAGGCTGTGAGGAAGCAACATATCTCCTCTGTCAAACGCCTATAAAAAGCTATGCGAGAGACGATTTGCTTTTCAAGAAGTGACAGATCTTCCAGCAAGTGTAAAGGAGCCCTAAAGTTAAACAAAATTTTAAATCCTTATAATCATCATCATTATTATAATTATCCTCCAGATGATAAAATTATTTCAATTTAAACTGATCTCTGAACTGTAAAAGACTGTGGTTTCCCCTTTTAAATAAGAAGCAGCCCACTGAGCTTCTGATGCCTTAGGCTGCAGCCTATGTGGCCGTTCCACGATTCCAGGCGTGCCTCCCTGCGTGCCATGCCGGCTGTCATTCTCAGCCCTAAATAATTGAGCATTTATGCCTGACAGAATTCCATCATCTGCTGGCGTTACATCACTGCCTTGGAGAAAGAGGATGCTTCAGTGTCTTGTCACTCTGTGTCACTCTTTCCGTGTACAGAACACGCGGTGTGTTTTTTGCCGGGATTTCCCCCTTTTAAAATGTCATTCTTGCTTTCCTTATTAATGACACAGAAACCCAAAAGCCACAATTGTTTTTTCCTCTTCCTGTTAGTGAAAATGATTAATAAAGGGATTTTCTGTTCTCGCCATAAATTCAAGCAATCCTCTTGTAAGCTAAATTATATGAATATTTCTCCAGGGTTAAAGCTTAAAGCGGAGTTCCACCCATATAAAAGTCAGCAGCTACAGAAAAGTGTAGCTGCTGACTTTTTTTATTAATCAGACACTCGCCTGTCCCGGGGTCCAGCAATGCGGGGGGGAACGAAGCCCCGCTCCTCTCCCCCCTCCTCTCTGCGGCGCTGGCATTGTGTCACTGTGGGCACCCGGCTGTGGCTTCACACCTGGGCACGCACTGCGCACTGTGACTGGCCGGGCAATCATCTGGGACCTGTGACATGTCCCAGATGATTGCCGAGAGGGAGGGGGGAGAGGTGAACTTCCTTCCAGCGCCGCGGTGCCCCGGGAGGAAGTGGGAGCTGGATCCCTCTAAAAAGAGGGTATCCGCGCCCCCTCCCCCCCCAAAAAAATGACGTGCCACATGTGGCCCACGGCGCCCTCCGATGTGCCCCGCCATGTCTTGCTCTGAGATTGCGGGTCGGCAAGCCGAGATCACGGGTTCCCGACCCACCATCTCCGAGCATTAGTGCAAAGAACGGAGCCGCCGCTAGAGGAAGCAGAGCCGATGCTTCCTGTATAGCGCCGGCTCCTTTACAGGTGGAGTGATACCAAATGTACTCCGCCTGTGACAGGAAGCATCGGCCTTGCTCTCTACTGCAGCTGCATGCTTCTGCCACAAATATGCTCGGGGATGGTGGGTCAGGACACAGGAACCCACGATCTGGGACACCAGCCACCAGTATCAGTACCAGCCAGCAGTATCAACCAGCAGTACCAGTACCAGCCAGTAGTACCCGCCAGCAGTACCAGTACCCGCCAGCAGTACCAGTACCCACCAGCAGTACCAGTACCCGCCAGCAGTACCAGTGCCATTAGTACCAGTACCCGCCATTAGTACCAGTACCGGAGCCAGCAGTACCAGTACCAGCCAGCAGTACCAGCACCTGTCAGCATTAACTACCGGCAGTACCAGCCAGCTGCAGGAATCCTGAGGAAGAAGTGAAGATTGAGGTCAGTTGAGGAGCAGGTAAACCGCTGTGTATCAGTGTGAAAGCAGCCTTGGCCCCCTTTCAAATGATTGGTCCGATCGAGTCCGCCTGTCTGTTTTTCAGGTGGACTCAAACGGACTCTCCATTCACCTCTATAGAGCGGCAGATGTAAATGGACTCGTGTCCGTTTACACCCGCCTATCTGCAATCCGATCTCCTTTAAAAAAAAAACAGAAGGGCATTTGTCCCCTTCTGTCTGGGCAGATCGGAGGGCCCTTAGGGTAGAGCGGGTTGCATCCATGTCTGCTCTACATATGCAGAGTGGACACAGACCTGCCATCCCCCCCTTTTACGCTCATTGTGGCCCGCGACCGGTTACCAAGTCGATAAAGTGGCCCTCGCTTCTCAAAAGGTTGGGCACTCCCTGCCTTAAACTGTTCATTCCCCTGCCACATCCTGGGTAGCCACTGAACTAGACACGTGCAGTTCGTTTTGTTCTGAATAAATATTCAGACTAATTTTTCGTTATTCAGACATATCCGAATACCCAAATTACAGTATAAATGAATAATGAAATAAAATTTTGTCCGAATTTCTGAAATTCTAATGAATCGAATTTTACATCGAATTCAAACTGTAAACATATTTTTGAAATCAAAGACTGTGTGTGTTATTAGAGTATCATTTTGAAATAATGCTGTTTTTTTTTTTAAGTGATTGTAAAGCTTCTATGGTGTGTTTTTTTTTTTTTTTAAATAACAAACATGTCATAGTTACTTGCTCTGTGCAAGGGTTTTGACCAGAGCGGCTCCGATTCTCCTTTTTTGGGGTCCCCCCAGCGGTGCTCTTGGCTTCTCCTTTTCTCGAGTGCCCCCATGGAGAGCATTCATTGACACAGACAGCCGGACTTTTGACGAGTGCCTGGGACCAGGGGTGGGCAGGAGGAGTGGCTGCCCTGGGCAATGTGTTATCATGTGAAGTGGGGGGGGGGGGGATTTGTGTTGGGAGGAGGAATTTGGAGGGTGGGTGGTAAGAATTGTTCTAGGAGGGGAAATGGTGAGGGGGGGGGGGGATATGCTAGGAGTGGTTATTTAGGGGGGTTTGTGTTTGGAGGGGATGAGAGAGGAGGATTTGTGCTAGGAGGGTCGATTGGGGGGGGGGGGGGTGAGTTTGTGCTAGAAGCGGTAATAGGGGAGAGGATTTGTGCTAGAATAATTTTTTTTTTTTGGGGGGGGGGGGGAAATTACTGCTAGTATGAATGATTGGGGGGTGTTTGTGCTAGGAGGGGTGATTTTTTTTTTTTTTTTTTTTGGGGTGGGGGGGGGAGGTGTGAAGGGGGCAGATATTTGTGCTGGGAGGAGGGATTTCAGCAGGGGGGTAGATTTGTACTGGGAGAAGGGGGAATTTATGCTGGGGGGGGGTAGGTCATTATGCAGAGCAGTGCCCAGTTTTTGTTTTTTTTTTGAGAGGGGGATGAAGGGGGCAGATTTGTGCTGGGAGAGGGGATTTCAGCAGGGGGTGCATTTGTACTGGGTTTTTTTTTGCTGACACATAATGCTCATACATCCTGGTGGGGGGGGGGGCACAGTTTGGCATATTCGCCCAGGTCCAGTGGCTCCTATTAACCCCTGCAGCACTGGAAGTATTGTAACTGTACCGTCTCCCTTTATATTGTAAAGTGCTGTGCAAACTGTTGGAGCTATAATAATTCATGATAATAATGTATTCCTCAAGCCAAAGCTTTCTTTTTCATTTTGAAAAAGTAGGAAAGGGTTAGAACCCCTGGTTGGTCTTTTATTGCCATCATTGGAGAGATTGTCCCTTCAGTTCCTGTGCTGTGAACATGGCATGGAGAAATCGTTTGATTCCTTCATCCACGTTAAACACCATTTATTCTAATAGCCCATGCTCCAGCTGCTGTCAGAATACCCAAACAGTGACTGCATCTGATTGGCTACAGTCACTGCGCTCTCTATCGGCGTCTCTGATTTTCGGATTGAAGCTTGTGAAGCTGAATTTGGGCATTGCATGGCTAACATCAGGCTAGATGTCTCCAAATTTATGGACTCCTTCACTGCTGCTCCCCTGAAAAGCGATCCATGCTCGGGTCACTTTTCAGAGGTGTTTGACAGGCAGTGAGGAGGCAATATGTCACGTCCTCACTGCCTGATTTTTACCCTATAATAATTGCAATACTACCAAGCTGCGATCACGTGCATTGCATGTGATTGTGGCGCGGTTGCAACATGGCCCCGCAGAACTGCATTAGTTGCGTTTGGCGGCTGAAAGCAACAAGATGTTTAAGGAATGTGTAAAGCTGTAGGTTAGTGTTCAGGCAATACATCTGAATATCCTAGCCCCTTGGCTGTCATAAGAATGCACTCCGTCACCGAACAAGGGCAAGTATGCAGCAGGTGAAGTCTTAAATTCCTGATCTGCATATATGCTTTTGTATCAATTACTTAAAATCTTGATGGCCTCTGAAGGCTTTTTTTAACCTGTTATGGACTGCCCCCCGCAGATATACTGCAGCAGGGCGGCCCTCCTGCACAAAATCACATACTTCTTTCTGATTTTGTGGTCTGGGGCGTGCGCCCGCCAACCCTGCTCCCACTGTGATTGGACACAGCAGGAGCCAATCAATGGGTCCGGGTGGACGCGATGTCCGCCGGGACCCGCAGATCATTCTCACAAGAGGCAGGACGACAGTCTGCCTATGTAAACGAGGCAGGCCACCGTTCTGAGAGAGGGGAAGATGTAGATCTTGTGTTCCTGCTATCTTCTCTCAGTCAAAGCACCTCCACCAGACAGTTAGAAAGCACTCCCTAGGAGCACATTTAACTTTTTGATCGCCCCTGATGTTAACCCCTTCCCTGCCAGTGACAGTACTTTTTTTTTTTTTTTTTTTTTTTTTTTAGCACTGATCACAGTATTAGTGTCACTGCTCCCCAAAAAGTGTCACTTAGTGTCAGATTTGTCTGCCACAATGTCGCAGTCTTGCTAAAAATCTCTGATCGCCACCATCACTAGTAAAAAAGTAAAACAAAAAATCCACAAATATATGCCATAGTTTGTAGATGCTATAAAGTTTGCACAAACCAATCTATATACGCTTATTGGGATTTTGTTTACCAAAAATATGTGAACCGAATACAAGAAATTTGATTTTTTTGACTTTTTTTTTTTTTTTTTTTTTTGGATGTGTTTTATAGCATAAAGTAAGCTGTGCTGTAAGAGAAAAGTGCTAACTAGTACTGAAAGGGAACACTGAGCTGCATTCCCTCCAGGAGAAAGCAAGCATTTAATCCATTTAGTTAGGTTTTTATGTATCCATCACAGTTGCATGAAGAGTTTCTTAAATATCCCAGCTGTTTCACATATATGTGTGTCAGATGTCCATTGAGCTGTTTGGCCAAGGCTGATCTCTAAGAGCAGTCATCTGCGGATATTAAACATTTTCTAGTAGTAAATGTGTCACTGTCACAAAGGTCAGAGTAGGTTCTTTTTCTGAGGGGAATTGGCTTTGGCAGTCTAGGAAGAGGGGGGAGGAGGGGATGTGCTAAGGTCACCCCCCCCCCCCCCCCCCCCCCACCGACCCTAATCCTTCTGTTTCCTCTGTCCCTACCCCCTCAGCATGCAGAATCCTCATGTCATTTGGCAGACACACTACCGTTATTTGTTCATGTCAGTGTAAAGTTCATAGACTGTCTCACTGCCTAGTTGTGTGGGTTATTTTTGTTTTTTCTTTAATGGAGAGTTTACGCCAAGTCATTGCAAACAGTTATCTGTTTTACTGGGCAAAGGGGACCCAAAATGGTCCATAGACAATAAAGATTGAGAACAAGACTCAACCTCTCTTGGGAATCTGAATCTAGTGGCAGAACCCACCCTCCTAGGTAGTAACCTCCACTGCTGGTAGAACCCACACTCCTAGGTAGAAACCTCCACTGCTGGTAGAACCCACACTCCTAGGTAGAAACCTCCACTGCTGGTAGAACCCACACACCTAGGTAGAAACCACACTCCTAGGTAGAAACCTCCACTGCTGTCAGAACCCACACTCCTAGGTAGAAACCTCCACTGCTGGTAGAAACCACACTCCTAGGTAGAAACCTCCACTGCTGTCAGAACCCACACTCCTAGGTAGAAACCTCCACTGCTGGTAGAACCCACACTCCTAGGTAGAAACCTCCACTGCTGGTAGAACCCACACTCCTAGGTAGAAACCTCCACTGCTGGTAGAACCCACACTCCTAGGTAGAAACCTCCACTGCTGATAGAACCCACACTCCTATGTAGAAAATTCCACTGCTGGCAGAACCCACACTCCTAGGTAGAAACATCCAGTGCTGGCAGAATCCAAACTCCTAGGTAGGCACCTCCACTGCTGGTAGAACCCACACTCCTAGGTAGAAACCTCCACTGCTGGCAGAACCCACCCTCCTAGGTAGAAACCTCCACTGCTGGCAGAACCCACGCTCCTAGGTAGAAACCTCCACTGCTGTCAGAACCCACCCTCCTAGGTAGAAACCTCCACTGCTGGCAGAACCCACCCTCCTAGGTAGAAACCTCCACTGCTGGTAGAACCCACACTCCTAGGTAGAAACCTCCACTGCTGTCAGAACCCACACTCCTAGGTAGAAACCTCCACTGCTGGTAGAACCCACACTCCTAGGTAGAAACCTCTACTGCTGGTAGAACCCACACTCATAGGTAGAAACCTCCACTGCTATCAGAACCCACACTCCTAGGTAGAAACCTCCACTGCTATCAGAACCCACACTCCTAGGTAGAAACCTCCACTGCTATCAGAACCCACACTCCTAGGTAGAAACCTCCACTGCTATCAGAACCCACACTCCTAGGTAAAAACCTCCACTGCTGGCAGAACCCACCCTCCTAGGTAGAAACCTTCACTGCTGGCAGAACCCACCCTCCTAGGTAGAAACCTCCACTGCTGGTAGAACCCAAACTCCTAGGTAGAAACCTCCACTGCTATCAGAACTCACACTCCTAGGTAGAAACCTTCACTGCTGGCAGAACCCACCCTCCTAGGTAGAAACCTCCACTGCTGGTAGAACCCAAACTCTCAGGTAGAAACCTCCACTGCTATCAGAACTCACACTCCTAGGTAGAAACCTCCACTGCTGGCAGAACCCACACTCCTAGGTAGAAACCTCCACTGCTGGTAGAACCCACACTCCTAGGTAGAAACCTCCACTGCTGGTAGAACCCACACTCCTAGGTAGAAACCTCCACTGCTGATAGAACCCACACTCCTATGTAGAAAATTCCACTGCTATCAGAACTCACACTCCTAGGTAGAAACCTCCACTGCTGGCAGAACCCACCCTCCTAGGTAAAAACCTCCACTGCTGGCAGAACCCACCCTCCTAGGTAGAAACCTTCACTGCTGGCAGAACCCACCCTCCTATTTAGAAACCTCCACTGCTGGTAGAACCCAAACTCCTAGGTAGAAACCTCCACTGCTATCAGAACTCGCACTCCTAGGTAGAAACCTCCACTGCTGGTAGAACCCACACTCCTAGGTAGAAACCTCCACTGCTGATAGAACCCACACTCCTATGTAGAAAATTCCACTGCTATCAGAACTCACACTCCTAGGTAGAAACCTCCACTGCTGGCAGAACCCACACTCCTAGGTAGAAACCTTCACTGCTGGCAGAACCCACCCTCCTAGGTAGAAACCACACTCCTAGGTAGAAACCTCCACTGCTGGTAGAACCCAAACTCCTAGGTAGAAACCTTCACTGCTGGTAGAACCCACCCTCCTAGGTAGAAACCTCCAGTGCTGGCAGAACCCAATTTCCTAGGTAGGCACCTCCCAGTGCTGATGGAACATAAACTCCTAGGTAGACACTTCCAGTGATGGCAGATTCCAAACTCCTACTGTGTTTCCCCGAAAATAAGACCGGGTCTTATATTATTTTTGGCTACAAAAACACACTAGGGCTTATTTTCAGGGGATGTCTTCTTTTATTTACAGTATGTACCAAAAATGTCCTCCCCCCCCTGTCAGCTCAGGAGTCAGTATAGTGAAATTCTGTAATCCCAAAAATAAACCTTGAAGACCTTGTAAAATCATGTAATCCGTTGTGTAAAAAGATTCTATAATGTGCAGTGTGTCTCCTTGTGTAATGGGTTTGTGGAAAATACCTTATTTACAGCGCCGCCGACCCGCCGGAGCTCTTCTTCCCCAATCCGAATACTTCAGAGGGAGAGGCTGAGATCCCTGCTAACGTCAGCCTGCTCTGAGCGCTGCAAAGGGAGGTTCTCCTGACGTCAGCCGGGAGGAGAAGAGAAGAGCTCCAGTGGGTCACGTGAGCGCCCGGCTGTAAGTAAGATGTTTTCCACAATAAAGTTACACAAGGAGACACACTGCACATTGTAGAATCCTTTTACACAACAGAATACATGATTTTACAAGGACTTTACCTAGGGCTTATTTTTGGGGTAGAGCTTATATTGCAGCCATCCCAGAAACTTACATTACCTTTTATTTTTGGGGAAACAGGGTAGGTAGACACCTTCAGTGCTGGCAGAACCCAAATGATTAGGTGGACCCCTCCAGCGCTGGCAGGTTCCAAATTCCTAGTTATGCCGCGTACACACAACTGGACTTTACACCATACTTTGCCCGGCGGACTTTTCGACGGACTTTACGACAGACTTTCCGAATGAACGGACTTGCCTACACACGATCAACCAAAGTCCGACGGATTCGTACGTGACATATGACCGGACTAAAACAAGGAAGTTCATAGCCAGTAGCCAATAGCTGCCCTAGCGTCGTTTTTTGTCCGTCGCACTAGCATACAGACGAGCGGACTTTTCGACCGGACTTGAGTCCGTCGGATAGATTTGAAACATGTTTCAAATCTAAGTCTGTCAAACTTTTGAGAAAACAAAGTCCGCTGGAGCCCACACACGATCGAATTGCCCGACGAAATCCGGTACACCGGACCAAGTATGCCATAAAGTCCGATCGTGTGTATGCAGCATTAGACCCCTCCAGTGCTGGTGGAACCAACACTCCTTGATAGACTCTTCCAGTGTTGGTTGAACCCACACTCCTAGGTAGACACTTTTTCATTGTTGGCAGACCACAAACTCCTAGATAGACTTCCAGTGCTGGCGGAACCCATACTCCTACATAGACATCTCCAGTGTTGGATGTCTGGGGGAAATTAATAGCTATTAGATGTGGTTTATAGAATACAGCTGGCTGAAATGGGTGACTTTCATCTCAGGGTACATGAAACCTCTGTGGGTACCTCATTACAGTCTATAGGTTTTAAAATTACAGTCATCCATTGGCTGGTTTGGTCATTGTCTATGGCAAACGTTTGGAATCTGTATGAAATGATTAAGAGAAGAGAAAGCACTTAAGTTAAACAAAGCAATATCCCCCCTTCCATCGGAGCCCCCTTACATCCGAGTCCCCCAGCGATGGCTCTTATAGACTTTGGGGATAGACTTTACCCATCCAGAGCAAGCTGAAATCGAAGGTTACCTATAAGCATAATGTGGTCATCGGGACTCATCGCACCTTATCCAACCATCTGAAGAGTCCACCATTCAATTGGTCAGCCCACCGATCTCACAAGACAAATTGATCAGCTAGTTTGGATTGCTCTGGTGTAATGGCTAGTTTGGGATAATTCTCCGATTTGTGATATCTGAATGGCACATAGACACTTGGCCAATACGTGCATAAATGTTTCATAACTAATCAATGTAAAGAAAGATTGGTCATTCAGCTGTTGGATCTTTTCATCTTCGTCTTAACACTACGTGCGGTTTTGTTGCAAATAGCTAAAGTCTAGCTGCTTGTGATATAAATGTAGATAACACCCATGCAAAACCATAATGGTATTGGAGGCTTGCCACCTCAACCTGAAACCGAAATATAACAAATTGTGAAAGATAAGCAACAAACAAAATTTGATGATTCAAGAGGACAATAAACTAGCTAATTTAGTCCAACCCCCCGATCCATTTATACACCTTCTTGTGTCCCAGGTACGAAGGAGGTATGAAGAAGCTTGAGCTCTCCACTCAGCATTCAGTGTTTGGCCAATCACCGGGACCGAACACCATGTGATTAGGAGAATTCTATCATTAGCCCTGTGTAAGCTTCCACACTATAAAACATGGAGCTTGCACGTGGTTTAATACAACAGAGGGGTGGGGGGTTGGGGGGGTGACATTGCTCTCAACTTTCCATCATTTGGAGGGACAGTCCCTCTTTAGAACATATCCCTCTGTCCTTATTTCCTCCTCCTGTTTTCTGTCTTTTTGGTGTAGAATAGTAAGAGGCTGAATGGGCAAAGTAACACAGGGGCTAATCTATATCGGAGAGCAGAAACCCGTTATACTCTTCAGGGCTATGCACACTGTCACCTGGATTTTACAGCCCATTTCTAAAATGTGGGCACAGCATGGAGCTTGCTGTAGTTCACAAAGTTTTCTCTTCTTAACGCAGCACAGAGAGAGTTCAGTAATTGTAGGAGACCCTTTTTTCCCTCTATTCTTTTTGTTGCGCTCCATCTTTTTTGGTCTCCCAAAGCTGGTGATCGCAATGCACATTTTTAAAGCACATTGCTGTTTTTTTTTTTTTATAAGTATCCAGAGCCCTATCCTTTTTGTTTTAACGGTAAGCATAAAAAAAAATATATATACCTGTTGGTCCTGCTATAAATCCAGTGAGCTCCTCCTACAACAGCCTTTCTCAATCTTTTTAACACGGAGGAACCTTTTGAAATTATTTTCTGGTCTTAGGCTCTATTCACACTAATGCGTTTTTTTGATGCATTTTGCAGAAATGCATGGGAATTTTTTAACATGGGTTCCTATGGAACATGTTCACATCAATGCATTTTTGTGCCTCTGTGTTTTTGGAAAGGGTCGGGGTAGTACTGCGTTTTTGCCGCGTTTTGCGTCTTTTTTTCTTTTTTTTTTTTTTACACTGTATACAGTATAAAAAAAACGCAAAACGCGGCAAAAGCGCATGTTCAAAAACGCGGCAAGCACCGCAAAAAGCACTGCAAAAACGCTCAAAAGCAACATGCATAGATGTGAATCGAGCCTTAGGGAACCCCTGCTAATATGATACATTAGTGTGATGGTCAGTGAGAAGAATGCTTCTCTCACACCTGTTCGCGGGCGTAATTACGGCGCTATCAAATCGCTGCAAAACGCGGGACTTCTAATGGCACCCCCATTTGCGGCAAATTGCAATGCGCGTGCTGTTGCCCAAAATAAGCTTATGTTCCTTTTTGAGTGAGTGGGTTTCCCTGCATCCAATTCGCAATAGCAGGAGATTGTGACCGGCTCTCTATAGAGCCGGTTCACACAACTCCGCAGCAACTCCAGTGCCAGTGCCAGTGCCAGAGCCCTGTGCGTCTTCTGGTCCATTTCAGGTCCGAATTCAGACAAAATTCAGGCTGAAATCGGACCTGAAACAGTGAACGGGAACGCATCGGACCCCTGCTGTGAGATGCTGCGTTCTCAAGTGTGAACCCTGCATTAAAGTGACCTGCAGGGCTGGTGCAAGGATTTTTGACACCCTAGGTGAAACCTAATTTTGCCGCCCCCTGGCTCCACCCCTGACTCTACCCCCTTTGCCCTGTCCATGTACATCCCACCTTTTTAATGACGCACCCATCAAATGCAGCCTCACCAGCGCCCATCAAATGCAGCCTCACCAGCGCCCATCAAATGCAGCCTCACCAGCGCCCATCAAATGCAGCCTCACCAGCGCCCATCAAATGCAGCCTCACCAGCGCCCATCAATGAAGGTTTGCTTCCATTCATTCGGGAGTCGTGACACAGACACAGTCTTCCGCCGCAGCTGACACTATGTGCGAACGGAGCTGTGGCTGCCTGCTGATGCTGAGACTTGGTTGCTTGCTGCAGAGAGAAGAGGGTGCTGACTCAGTTAAATTGATGATAGGCAACTCCTATCTTCATATTGATTAGTGGTTCCAAATTATTAATAACTACTGCAGTAGGGAACAGACACAAAAGATACGCTCAGCATCTTTCCAAATTGCTGTTCTGCTTTATTATGACGCAATTGAAGGTTTTTATGTACATGATTACGTAGGTATCACATTAATATTACAATTGTACGTTTATGGTAACAAGGGGAGTTACATAGGCAGGCTTATTCTAATCAGGACTCGAAAGAATGTAAACATTTACTGAAAACATTATTAGTGCTGTGTGCACAGTGAGGACAGTGTGCAATACATACAAAATACAATACAATTATATACAGAACTTACAAATTTCAATTACATTCTCCCCTCTTTTGATCAATATTTTGATCACTAACCATACCTGCTATCACCTTTAACCTGGAACCTCCAAACGCTTACGTGGAGGTAGTCCTGGCCAAAGAGGCAAAAACTCCATTGTGGAGAAAATAATAGCTGAGCAACTTTTTCATTACCAAATGACTTTTCATTGTGAAAAACAAATGATTGATAAGACATATTTACAGAGTACTGGCTGTACACTCCTGTGGCCAGAATGGCCTTCTAGCTGAATTGTTGGCATGCTGACTTATCAGCACATGTAAACACAGACAATTCTACATGGAATGGAAGACGCACAAAAGACAAATATGGCTTCAACATGGCTGAACTACTTTTCAAATATATATATATATATCCCTTACAATTAAAGTAATTGAATCAAAAAGTACCCTAGACTGTGATCACAAGAGGGAAACAAATCAAACACAGAGATTTCTTTAATTTAGTCATTTTTGCAGTGTCTGGTGTGGATCCAGGTGACTTTTCCTTCAAGTTTTGCAAAAACTGTACATGAAATAGATGCTGTATTGAGTCTCCAAACATTTCCTTATATATAAATGTCTCTTAACAATCCACAAGTCACCTGGCTTTAGTTTTAGATCCTTCCAAACTTTTAGGATCTGGAATTGGGGAGAAAACACATAAATGAGTTTGTCAAAAAACCTTAAAAGATCAGCAACATTCTCTGTGAGATCCGAATGGAGGACTTCAGCTGCTGAGACAAAATATAAGCAAGTGAGTAACACACTCCCAAACCAAATCCCATAGGGAGAGAGTCCAATATCCCCCTTAGGGGCTTCATAAAATATAAGAAAACATTCAGGCAAAAGTTTTCTAGTTTCTTACTCTACTTTGTCCGCTACATTGTAGACAGTAAGGGGTGTAAAAATAAAACCTCAAAACTTCTATTAAGGACTCTCCTATAAAAAATGATTTCCTCTGTTACTCTCTGTACTTTCTGGCACTCTGTACTTACAAACTACTTCTGATAACACTTTTTACTGTGGCCTTTGCAGTAGCATTTGCCACTGGACATCCAAAAAACATGTCCATACAGACAAAATGCATACTCGTAAGATCCTAACTTGGGCATCTGGATATATCTTTTATGTAATCTCTGGGAGGGATGTTCAGCTTTTGGTAACACCTTTGGTAACAGGTAAAACAAGAAGTGGTATGTTATAAAAACAACTGTGGAGAACCCTGGCTCTATCCCACGCTCATTTACTAAGGCAGCCATAACTTCTTGTGACTGATGACACGGTCCATGTGTCAAGCTGGAGGGAAAAGAGTGGCTGGCAGACATAAATGATCACCTTTTCCAAAGTCCTGTTTCATAAGAAGTTGCCCCCTGTGGACCACTTGTTCTTCTCGTTCTGGGGTCCTTAAAGTTGAATTATTAATCCCAGCTATACTGGGCCAGAACTAGGGTGGAATCTGTGAGTTGCACAAACCCATCAAGTGTCCAGGGCTGTAAATGCAGCATCCTTAGTTACCTGGTCTGCTTCCATGTGTGAAAGTTAATATGGCTACCTCAGCAAGAACCTGGAAGGCTGAAAACAGCCGATCAAATTAACTTGGCATGCTTGGTTGGTTTACCTACCGAAGTAAAAACAAACTTCTGGCCCTTTAAATGGAACCAAAAGCACTCTATATCTCGACTATCTATATAAATATACACTCTTTTTATAGCTCACAGGCTTTGCTAAAACATGGAGCTCTGCTTCTTGAGCTGGGCAAAAAGGATCCAATGACTTTGAATACAGAGTATCCTTCTGGGTGATAAACTGCATACTCAAATCTACAAAAAATTTAATATCTGGGTCTTCAGGGAGTGTGTCCCGCACTGGGCTCACAGCAGCTGATTCCTACACCATCAATTTAACACATGTGTCTTTTCCTTTGTCTCCAGCCTCCTCCAATAGAGGCAATAAGGAGGCTGGATTCAAATGTACACATTTTTCATTGTTATATTTGTACATAAACAAACTCATATTTTAAACCTTTCATTAGACAAACATTTAGTTAGCTGTATATTTGCTGCACAGAATGTCGGACCATTAAAAATTAAATGTTTGACCAAAACAATATCTAACTTTGTCTAATAGCACCTTTGCATAAAAGCTACAGCTCTGATATATCGGGGTGAACCCTTTCATTACTGGGTCCAGCTTGCATAAATATATTACAATAGCTTGTTTTCTATCATGCTGTTTGTGTAAGAACTCCAGTTTCATGTTTCAAAACACAACTTTTTCCTGGCAATATTATAATAAATGATAACAATACCCTGCGGTCATGCAGAGATGCCCATAAATCCAAAATATTCTTCTGCTTATACCACTGTACTTACAAAAAAAAGGCGCACATCATTTCACAATCCACACATTCTGCTTTGGATTTCAAAAATAAAAATAAATAAAACAAAAGGATCAACAATCTGTATGATGGATCAGAAAGCATCAAAAACTATAAAACAACTGGCTGCAGGTGGCATCTATCCTAACAGGGTGTGTGGACCTGTGATGGGTCTGTTATATTTACATTTTATTTATTATTACTCTCACATCATGGACCGCACATCAAGTTATTATCAAAAACCTTAAAATTTCATTTTTGTAGAAGAACTTCTTATGTATCCCATCCATCTTGGCTTTGTTAAATATTATGGCAGCTTTATTCAAAATAACAACCTCATCTTAATCTTTTTTTTCTCTCAATAAGGGCTTATTGTATAAATGTAAAATTACAAAATTGTTATCTTAATCTAAACTAATCTCATTCATTACAAATTTCCCCATTAACCTGAATTTCATTTCCAACCAAAGGTTGTCTAAACCAGTTTCAATATATCTATATTATTAATAAAATTGTTAAACTCATATTAGAAATGAATACTCATTATTACTTAATTTTACTTAATTTCCCTTTTTTAAATGCACTGTTTCCACTATCAAAGGATATTCAATGTGTGCAATACACGGTTAAATGTAACCTTCATTTTACCATGTTTGGAAAACAGATTCAAAATAATTGTGATCACATTTTTTACCATTAGATTCGTTAACCCGGCACATGTTTTGTCTAAAAAACTGGAATTGGCATGGTGTCCTTCCAGCTTATCACTGACCTCTCAGGGACATTCTTTCAGGAGAGCACAAAGGAGGGGGTCACATCTGCGTACATGACACACACAAGCAATAGAACTAAAGGTCCCAGCATTCGCACACACACCAATATCTCTCTAAAATCGCTTACATTTTTCCCATTTGTACACAACACATGCATATCATTCTCTCACTTTCTTTTAACTCTTTAATATTTCCCTGCATAAATTCTGCATTCCTTATTTTGTTCAGATATCTTTTATATCTAGCTTCTATGATCAAGATGGGCAGCCAAAGTGCTCATCCCATCTTCCCTCTCTGACAACATATAAAGTATTCTGTTTTAATTCTCATTTCTCTGTTTCTGACTTTTAATAGTTGTAGTGCCTGACCCCAAATTCATCCCACAACTTAACATGAAAATGTCCCTTTCTGTCTAGTGTTAATGTCACCCTTGATCCATCCTGCTCACATAGATAGCTGTTTCTCTAGCTGTTTACTCTGCATGATTCTTAGTCCCTGTGGACCTTGGTAACCCAGTTACCCATTGTGGATCCCTGTCCACTTTAACCATTAATCTAGGGGCTCAGTATAGGCGGAACCACACCTTTGGTTCATATATAACGCTCCTCTTGCGCTGGGCATTTTTGAGGGTCTCTTACCCTTCATTCCCTTACTTAATTCAATGCCCATAATGACTGGCCAGTCTTCTCTCTTCTCTACGTGTGCCTATACCCTCTTGCCTCTAAACTACTTTATCTAGCAGATTTACTACATATACCTGTGAACAGCACTATTCTTCCCTTTCTTATCTATAACACTCCAATGGACAATAGACAGGGACAACATAACATATAACCACCAATCAATACAGTTCGATTAAGGGGAGTAAAATAGGTACCCTTTGTCCCGAAAATGCCTTACCGATCAAGGAAGTCTGATAACTCAAATCTAAGCAAAAGGCTTACCTCAGCCGGCTGATTATCAGAAATTCCCGGATCGTCTCAAGCTCCTCGTTTCGGATACTCAGGGTCACCTGGAATCCCCTCCTGGCTGGCTCGCCATGCTGACTCAGTTAAATTGATGATAGGCAACTCCTATCTCCATATTGATTAGTGGTTCCAAATTATTAATAACTACTGCAGTAGGGAACAGACACAAAAGATACGCTCAGCATCTTTCCAAATTACTGTTACAATTATATACAGAACTTACAAATTTCCATTACAGTATGAACACCAGTGGCTGAGCGTCCTAGGCTGCTGCCTAGTTTGCCTAGTGATAGCACCGGCCCTGGTGACCTGTAATTGTAGACCTATGGGATCTGCCATTTCTGACTGGTTCTAAGGTATGGATGCTGCCAATGAAGACGACCAACCCTTATCGTAAGAAAAAAAGAAAAAAAAAGCGTGCCAGCAACAACAGCTCTTCTATGGACAGGCTGTAATCATAGATTCCTTTTTCCGGTTTCATGAGTAAGGGACTTTTTTAGGATGGGTGACCAGTAGGGTTGCCACCTCATCCCTTTAAACCCGAACACATATTAATTACACAGGTTCTGTGGCTGATTAGTGGTAATTAAACTCACTTAGTGTCTTACCTGCATTCAATTAGCCACAGAACCCGTGTAATTCATATGTGTTCGGGTTTAAAGGGATGAGGTGGCAACTCTAGTGACCAGGGCTCCAGTTTTACCGTCGCCCACCTGAACTGCCACAATGAACGGCACCGCTTGTCAAACTTGCTTGTTGAGTTCAGTGGAGCCATGCTGTAACTGAATGCAATGCACCGCGGTCGTGTGGCATTTCAGAGTTAAATCAGGGGGTGAGGAGGCGATATGGTGCCTCCTCACTGCCTGTCAAATGCCCTCTGGAAAACTATCGGAACACAGATCACTCTTCAGAGGGCACCACAGGCCACTGCAAATGTGAAAGAGCCCTTACTCCTGCTGGGTATTTGCTCCGCTGTCTGATAACAATCTCTGTATTTTTGTGTGTAACCTCATGCAATCAGTATGTAATCTGCTGTTTTGGTTACTGCTGTTCCGAAAAAGGACAACATTTGCAAGCGGCTCCAATAGA
Source organism: Aquarana catesbeiana (assembly GCF_042186555.1). NCBI lineage: Eukaryota > Metazoa > Chordata > Amphibia > Anura > Ranidae > Aquarana > Aquarana catesbeiana. Next base: position 39,475,599 of record NC_133334.1, on the reverse strand, counting down.
GTGCACTTGTGTTGTTCACTATAAACGTTTACCTGCTTACAGTGCAAAATATGCAAAAGAACATGTGTCTGAATGGGGAATTGATGTGTGTTGTGTTTTTTTTTTTCTTTTTACAACTCTCAACATTGCTTTATTATCCGGGTCTAAAATGCACATAGACTCATAGGGGTTGATTTACTAAAATTGGAGAACTCAGAATCTGGAGCAGCTGTGCATGGTAGCCAATTGGTTTCTAACTTCAGCTGTTTCAAATTACGCTTTGACAAAAAAAAACCTGGAAGCTGATTGGTTCTACACCAGATTTTTCACTCTTCAGTTTTAGTAAATACCCCAACTGTCTATAATAGTATCACATTTATTAAAAAAAAGCTATACGAATCTAGCGTCCTTTTTTTTTGCATCCGCTTTCATGAGGTCTTCGCAGCGTGTTATCTTGCATCCTAATAGTTATTCTCGGCATCTGTTCTTATTAGATCTCTAAATGTAAACTTCAACTTCCTATGTCTGCTCAACATCCCCTTTTTTTACACCGCATCTTGTAAGGCCTGGTTTACACCTATGCATTTTTTAGTGCGTTTTCAGTTTTGCAGAAACACACTACAGTCCATTTAACATGGTTTCCTATGGATGTAGTTCACATCTGTGCATTTTATGGAAAGGGCCAGGGACTTGTTTTTGGTTCCATAGACTTCAATGGATCAAAAATGTATATTGATAAAACGCAAAATGCACCTGGAATATGCAAACTTCAACCTGCCCTAAGACTAGGGATGCCACCTGTCCTTCAAGTCAAACCCGAACACTTCAGCGTCGCATAGCAAATTTTTTTAAATAGTATGCATAGATAAATTATGCATAGATGTTGCTATTAAATAACATTTCTAATCATATGAAGTTAATAACAAGAGTTCCCTTTTACATCAGAGTCCACAGAGTTCCCCTTTTACATCTGAACTCGCAGAGTTCCCTTACACTGTAAGGGGGGACTCTGCAGACTCTGATGTAAGGGAGAGCTCTGGGGGCTCTAACATAAGGGATGTTCTGGTGTATGGAGAGGACTCTGATGTAAGGGGGAACTCTGATATAAGGGGTGCTCTGAGAACCCTGATTTACCTTGGTGTACTCACTCAGAGACAGGAGATAGAAGGGGGAGACTTCAGTCACAGACAGGGATGGATGGTGAGCTCACTCACCCCTTGGCAGTCAGCACCTCTCATCCAGCTGTATCTGAGGCTGCTGGACTTCCAATTTCCAGCCCCCACTTTCCTCTTCTGAGGCCCAGCGCCGGGGATTGGAGTGTGGGCAGACACAGAGGGGTAGGGGTGGGAGGAAGAGGAGCAGATCGAGCCCTCTCTCCTCTCCTGTCTGTGTATGTTTGGGCGGGATTGTTACTGCCGGCTTTGGGCAGTGTGAAAGAGCGTATAACAGACACTCTCAGCTTAGACAACTGCAGCCAGCAACCCTGCTGGGAAGCCATAGTCCAGTCTGAATAATGTGTCCGGGTTTCAGGCAGTCTGAAACCCGGACAAATGATTCCAAACCTGAACTGTCCGGGTGAATCCTGGACAGGTGGCCACCCTACCTAAGACCTTATTTTTATTTTTTTATTTATTTTTTTTTTAACTTTTTTACTATAATCCCCCATCCCCCTATACACAGATCTCTTTGGATGACAGCTCTGAAAAGTTTGGCTCAGTTTCTCATCCTTCCTCGGTCTAAGACCCCATACACACTATTAGATTTTCTGCAGATTTTTGTCTTCAGATTTACCAAAAGCATGTAATGCAAGGGCCTGCCTGATTGCATACAAATTGAAACTCTTAAGGTTTGACCTCATATGGTTTTGATAAATCTGAAGACAAAAATCTGCAGAAAATCTAATATTGTGTATGGGGTCTTGGGCTAGGTCTAAACCTACCATATTGTGAACCTGCGTTTTTTTGTTTTTTGTTTTTTTTCTGTGCATTTTCACGCTACACGCATAGGGCAGCCCATTGACTTGAATGGGCTGACCTACACATGACCAACAATCCTAAGAAGCTACTGTTCCTTTTTAGCCATTGAGCTTCGTGTTTTATAACTGCTCATTTTGACGTGATGCAAAAATGTACATCTGGTCATCTGTTTGCCGCGTTTTGGGTTGCCATTAAGAATAATTGGCACAGCAAGCGCAATGCGGCTTCACTGCATTCTGTAAACACGCACAAAAATGCACTTTTTTTTTTTTTTTTTTTTTTTATACACATGCTCACAGAACACTCAGATGTGTATTGGGGTGCCATGTCATGTGAAATTAATGACAAGCAATGTAACATGCATTTCCAGGAAATATAACGCTAAGATATAAATGAGAAAGAGAATTTTCTCTGCTGTGAAATATTTTAGTGCTACATAAATTAAAAAAATGAAGGCCTTGTGCATGCAGGACGTTTTGTGATCTCTCCTCTCCTAAAAATGAAGGCCTTGTGCATGCAGGACGTTTTGTGATCTCTCCTCTCCTAAAAATGAAGGCCTTGTGCATTCAGGACGTTTTGTGATCTCTCCTCTCCTAAAAATGAAGGCCTTGTGCATTCAGGACGTTTTGTGATCTCTCCTCTCCTAAAAATGATGGCCTTGTGCATTCAGGACGTTTTGTGATCGCTCCTCTCCTAAAAATGAAGGCCTTGTGCATGCAGGACGTTTTGTGATCTCTCCTCTCCTAAAAATGAAGGCCTTGTGCATTCAGGACGTTTTGTGATCTCTCCTCTCCTAAAAATGAAGGCCTTGTGCACACAAGACGTTTTGTGATCTCTCCTCTCCTAAAAATGAAGGCCTTGTGCATACAGGACGTTTTGTGATCTCTCCTCTCCTAAAAATGAAGGCCTTGTGCATGCAGGACATTTTGCGATCTCACCTAGACGCCTTTCCTCCTGGCAGCAATGTTCTGGCAGAAACAACGCTTAAAGCTTCTAAATGCATGTAATGCGTTTAGGCGCATCACACGCTTAGGTGTTCATTCATCTCTTTGGCCAGAATGATCATTTAATCTGGCCTTTGAAATGCATTAACGCTCAAGTGCTAAACGCACCTAGCGTTAATGCTTGTTTAGACACACTAATGCCGCGTACACACGGTCGAATTTTTCGACGGGAAATGTTCGATGTGAGCTTGTTGTCGGAAATTCTGACTGTGTATAAGCTCCATAGGACATTTTCCGTCTGAATTTCCGACAAACAAAATTTGAGATCTGGATCTCAAATTTTTCCGACAACAAAACCCGTCGTCGTAAATTCCGATTGTGTGTACACAATTCCGACGCATGCCAGGAATCAAGCAGAGGAGCCGCACTGGCTATTGAACTTCATTTTTCTCGGCTCATCGTACGTGTTGTACATCACCGCGTTCTTGACGTTCGGAATTTCCGACAAGATTTGTGTGACCGTGTGTATGCAAGACAAGTTTGAGCCAACATCCGTCTGAAAAAATCCATGGATTTTGTTGTCGGAATGTCCGATCGTGTGGCATTAGTGTTTTTTCTGCCAAAACGCCACTGCGCCAACGCAGTTTTTTTTTTTATTCTGCGTCTAAACTCCCCCAAAACGCCTATGTGTGCATGGACACATAAGATAACATGAAGGGGTGTTCAGAGGCAGAAAAGAAAAGAAAAAAAAAAAAGTCAGACCCCAATAACAGCCACAGTAAATTGTCCCGTGTGCATGAGGTCTAAAAGACCAACAAATGAATAGATACAAATAAATCTTGCTGGATTTTTATAGAATAAATTGGGAGCGTGCTTCCACAATATCTTTTTTTTTTTTTTTTTTCTGTTTTTGTTTGCTCCGGAGTCTTAATTGCTGTTCTCAAACATTTGATGTTTAAACTGGGATGTTTGTAGTATCAAAATGATGTTATACCAAGACCAACTCGGCAAACACTGATTCTTGTTTTAGGCAATTTGATGGACATTTCTATTTCCACTGTTTGTAGACTGCAGCAATGACAAAAATGTCTTCTGAAACAAAAAAAACAAAACAAATGTGAGTCTGTGTAGGAGAACAGGGAAGGTGGTGAATAGTGTAAATATCGTTTGTTATTTTTCATTATTGCCTGTGCTGTTTTAAAGCAAAAATGCCTAATAAAATTATAAAGAAAAATAAATCTAAATTGAGATAGAATTCTGCAATAAAATGGCAGAAGTTCCATATTTTTATGTCGCATGATCTGTAAAAAATACATGCAAGTTAATTTTAGGGCACACAAATGCAATATATTACCCAATTTTTTTGGTTAAAGTGTAAGTTCACTTTTTACAGAAAATCTGTAAGATTGAACTTACGCTGGACCCTGCCCCCATCGCACCCGGTCCAGCTAACCTGGAGTCCGGCAATCGTCTGTTCTGACAGCTCATATAGCCGCTTTACCTGTCGGGGCATTTAAAGTCCCCGCGGCTTTCTCTCCTCTTCACCCACAGTGACAGGACAGGCTACACGAGTTCTGACTGGTCAGCGCCGCTCAAATGTGATGGCGCCGACCAATTAGTAGAATGTTCCTAAACGTACCTCCTGACGAGGTACGTTTAGGAGATTGAGCCGAGGGGATTTCTAAGCCCCGGACCGGTGAGGCGGCTTTACGATGTCTCCTAGCAGGTGATCACCGGGCTCCAGGTCAGTGGGGGGGGGGGGGGGGAGGGGGGGGTTGTTGGGTGGTCTTGTGTAAGTTGACCTTACAGATGTTTCTGTAAAGGTGAACTTGCCCTTTAAATATAAAAGATGAGGTTGCACCAAGTAAATAGATACTTAACATGTCAAGCCTTAAAATTGCGTGTGTCTGACGATGAACTCAGTACTCAGCGAAGCTTTAAAGCGGTAGTAAACTCTGCTTTTGAACTTGTACCTACAGGTAAGCCTATACTAAGAATTACCTGTAGGTACACTGAATATCTATTAAACTTGCAGCGTTTAGTAGATATTCACACAGAATGACTGACGTCACTGGTGCATGCGCTCTGAAGGAATGGCATATCCGTGCCGTCTCTTCAGAGCTCTCTGCTGTGAACTGTGACTCCTGTGTGCATGCGCAGGAGTGACTTCTTCACAACTAAGCCATTCAAAGGACCAGAGCCAGTGAACCCGGTAGGAAGACTGGAGGAAGATGGAAGCCCTGTCAACTGTGACAGCGCACTGCTGGAGGGCTTCATTCTAAGCACATTATGTTATTGCCTTGCAGGTTGTGTGTTTTTTAGGTAAGGCAGAGCTATAAAGCCCTTACTGGTAGTCAGTTTAGAGCTGATGATGAACAATGGGCCTAGAATTATTGTTCTCACTTTGGTGTGCATGGCGATATGTAACATTGATGTTTTCATACTTCGGGGTAGGGCTCAGCAATGTCGGCTGAGGGGTTTAAGTGCTTGGGTGTATATTTAATTTTTGACACTTTTTTTTTTTTTCTTTCTTAAGGGATCCCTTATATAATAAAAATACAGTTATGTGGCAACATTCTGCTATGACCCCTGATGTCTCCCCTGCTCTCCAAGGAAGCAAATTAGGTGTAGATCGTGCTTGACTAGGTTCTTTCTCAGCTGTACAAGAGTGTGGCCTATTTGTAGGTAGTGCTTAAGACATTTTAAAATGATCCCTTGCAGTGGGGCTGTGCCAATCCTCTGCTTCTCCCAGAAGCTGGACCTGGTTCCCATGCTGCAACAGTCTACGGTCTTGACGTTCAATCCACAGCCAAGGACCAGAGCATTGATTGGCAGCAACTGCTGGGTGAGCTGAGTATCGGGTAAGTAAAACTGCTTCTTCACCCCCCCTAGACAAAACGAGCTATTAACCTTTGCAGTGCAGGTGCAGCATCCCACTGCAAGGGATCATTTTCCAGTGGCCTGGAGTTCTGCTTTAATGTTTTTTTTTTTTTATTCTTTTTATTCAGTTTTTTCATACATGGTATACATTCAAAACATAGAGGCCAAGAGGGCAACATACCTTCTCTTCTCTTGGCCTCGCAGGGCCGCAATTTTGGACTAACATAGTCCAACCAAACAACCTAAATAGAAAACTAGAAGTTCCTCCACCCCCCCTAAACTCAACCATCAGCACCAGTCCAGGAGAAATAGAGCACCAGTAAGTTATAATCTGAGTTCAGTTGTATCACTTGTCTATCTGAAATCAGGGGAATGGCTGGTAAAGTGATCATATATACATGTAGAGCAAGCTCTTGAACATCAGTAGCAAGAGTTCACATTACCCACCTCCTATTCATGAGATTATGCAATCCAATAAACTAAAATTGGTTGTATCAGCCCACTGTTGTAGAAGAGTCTAACCATGGCTGCCAGACCTTATATAATTTTTTTCTTACAGCCCCTTGAAATGTATGTGGCCTTATAAAGATGGATTACAGAGTTCATCAGACCCTTCCAATATGCTATTGTAGGAGCATTTGCCTTTTTCCAATGTAGTAAGATGGCCTTCCTACCATAGAACAACCCTATATTGAGTAAAGTGCGGTGAGCTAGAGAAGGGACAACCTCCTCCACCAGACCTATGAGGCATACTCTTGGGGTTGTAGGGATTGGAATACTGAGAACCTCCGACAAACAGGAGGTGATTGCAGACCAGAAAATCTTGATCTGCGAGCAACTCCAGAAAATATGTTCTGCATTCGCAGGTGAGGAAGAACACCTCCAGAATTCATCTGTGGCAAAGGAATAAAATGCGTGCCATCCTGGCCGGCATGTAGTAAATCCTATGTAGATACTTAACTTGTATAAGGCGGTCCCTAGCGGATACCAAGTGTTTAAATGGCTGGTCCAACATATCTTCCCAGTGTTTTTTTCCGACATCTAGTTAGCGCCGGTGGAGTTTTTTTTTTTAAAAGGATTTGTATGTAGCTGATAAGGGTTTAGGCAATTCTTCACCCGCCAACAGATCCTCAAGGGTAGTATCTCCACCTTCCGGGTGGAGAATTGCGTCTGAAATGCATGGCGCAGTTGTAAATACCAAAAAAAGTGTGTGTTAGGTAGATTGTCCTGCTTTTAGTTGGTCAAACGTTATGAGTTCTCCCTCCCTTGTAATATCTCCTAGTACTTTAACCCCCCTACTAGCCCAAACCAAGGGGTCCGGCAGGGAATAGAAATGAGGCAAGTTGGGATTCATCCATAAAGGGGCAGATGGAGTGATTCCCACATAGCTGGGGGACATTAGAGTCGTGGCTATTTCCCAAGCTTTAATGGTTGCTTTCGTGGATTCTGTTAAAGGTAGGTTAGATTTCAGGCCTCTATAGAGCGCTAGCCTTAAACTCTCATAGGAGCCCAAATGAGCAGCCTCAAGAACCGTGGCCAAGTCCCCATCCTCCACCAACAGCCAGCGTCTTGCAAAAACCATCTGACCAGCCAGGTAGTACTTCTGCCAATCAGATAGTGCTAACCCCCCTTGCCCCCATGTTTCCTGGAGTACCTTTATGTTTATGTGGGGTGATTTGGGAGACCACAGAAAGGAACCTATAATGCTGTTCAGTTTGTGGAAAAATTATTTGGGAACCCATACTGGAGAGTGCCTTAGGAAATACAAGATTACTGACAAGAACTTAATTTTCAGCAGGTTTATACGTCCTATCAGAGACAGGGGAAGCCGTTTCCAAGTCTGTATTTTTTGTGTCAGGCGGGGAACTAATGGTAGAAGGTTTAGTGGCATATAATCCCATATATTGGCCTTAACTTTTACCCCCAGGTAAGTGATGGTGGAAACCCATTGCAGTGGGAGATTGTCTTCATCCACCCTTCGCGCCTCTGGACCCAAAGGTAGTATTGATGACTTGCTCCAATTCACCCGAAGACCTGAGAAAGAGGCAAACTTATTGAGTATGCGCAATGCCACCTGTAAAGATGTTCCCGGATCTCTGAGGAACAGAAGCAAGTCATCTGCATAGAGCGCAAGGCTCTCTCGTATGGAACCCAACCGGATGGCACCCACCTCCCGAGACTGATGTAACACTCTCGCTATAGGCTCCATCATTAGGGTAAAGAGAAAGGGGGGAACAGGGCAGCCCTGTCTAGTGCCCCTTCCAACCACAAAAGGCTCTGAAGTTAAGAGTCCCAATCGAATTGCCGTCCAAGGGCCGATAGACACTATAACTTTTTCTGGGGCTTCTGCCGTATCTAATTGTAAATGAGTGAACAATCTCCGGAGGTTGGTGTCCATGGCTTTCCTGGGCATAAATCCTGTCTGGTCAATGTCCACCAGTGAAAGAATGACCTTGGCCAGTCATGATGCCAACACTATGGTTAGTATTTTTAACCACTTCCGGACCACTGCACGACAATGTACGTCCAAACTTTGAAGGGGAATACCGTTGTTATGGCAGCAGCTAGCTGCCATAACCCCGGTATCCCCGTTTTCGTGCAGCGGCCGGCTTTCTGATAAAAGTGGTCCTTCGCCGCGAGATCACTTTTATTGGTGGCGGGAGAGGGCCCCCCCCCCCTTCCCGCCGCGATCCGGTGCCCTCCGCCGTTTACTGGAGCCGTCGGTAGCGGCGGAGGCGATCGCATCCGTCTCCGTCCTGTGCCTGGAGACGAGTGAGGCTAAGATGGCGCCCACTCGTCTCCATGACACTGCTAGGTGGAAGTGACCTCAAAACATCACTTCCGCCCACGCCTCTTAAAGGCATTTTTTTTTTAAATGTAATTTTTTTAAATGACTTTTTTTTTTTATTGCATTTTAGTGTAAATATGAGATCTGAGGTCTTTTTGACCCCAGATCTCATATTAAAGAGGTCCTGTCATGCTTTTTTCTATTACAAAGAATGTTTACATTCCTTGTAATAGGAATAAAAGTGACACAATTTTTTTTTTTTTTTTTAAACCGTGTAAAAAAAATAAAATAATGTAAAATAAATAATAAAAATAAAATTTTTTAATCCCCCCCCCCCCCTCCCGACGAGCTCACGCGCAGAAGCGAACGCATACGCGAGTAGCGCCTACATATGAAAACGGTGGTCAAACCAAACGTGAAGTATCGCCGCGACCGGTAGAGCGAGAGCAATAATTCTAGCCTCCTCCGTAACGCAAAACATGCAACCTGTAGAATTTTTTAAAGGTCGCCTATGGAGATTTTTGAGGGTAAAAGTTTGACGCCATTCCACGAGCAGGCGAAATTTTGAAGCGTGACATGTTGGGTATCAATTTACTTGGCGTAACATTATATTTCACAATATAAAAAAATTGGGCTAACTTTACTGTTGTCTTATTTTTTTATTCAAAAAAGTGAATTTTTTCCAAAAAAAGTGCGCTTTATAAGACCGCTGCGCAAATACGGAGTATTGCAACGACTGCCATTTTATTCTCTAGGGTGTTAGGAAAAAAAACATATATAATGTTTGGGGGTTCTAAGTAATTTTCTAGCAAAAAAAACCTGTTTTAAACATGTAAACACCTAAAATCCAAAACGAGGCTGGTCCTTAAGTGGTTAAATCTGCATTTAGTAATGCTATGGGGTGGTAGGATGAACACTCTTTTGGGTCCTTACCCGGTTTCAACAGAAGAACCATGTATGCTTCCATTATTGAACACGGGAGGGCTCCATTTTTAAGGCAGTGGTCAAACAGGACACTGAGTCTTGGCGCTATTTGTGCTATATAATGTTGGTAGAAGTCTGCCGGGAAGCCATCCGGGCCCGGGGACTTGTGTGGCGGAAAAGCTAAAATCGCCGCTTCAATTTCTAGGGCAGAGATATCAGCATCTAGAAGGGTAACATCCGAGTCTGACAATATGGGGAGAGAGTGGTCAATCAATAGCCCATCCAGCTCACTGGTATAGGGGAGTATAGAGTAGTATAATACCGCACAAAATCTTCCAGTATAGCAGAAGGGTCAGTAACCACATTCCCTCCAGTGGTTTTAATGACAGGAATACTAACTTGTGTTGTTTAATCCTCTGCTAAAAGGGCCAAGAGTTTGCCATTCTTGTCCCCCTGAGCAAATATCGACTCTGCCCTTTTCCCAATTTCAGTTCGGCCCAGTTCCGAAAAGTGTACAGAAACAAGTCGCCGAGTCTCCATCAGAGATGTATAGTTGGTCTCTGTCAGAGAGTCAGCGAGGGTACCTGCGCACTCTCCTTCCTTATTTAGGAGAAGTTCCCCCTGTGCATTATGGTCTCTCCTGGCCGCCTTAATCACAGAAATACATTCACCTCTTGTCACAGCTTTAAATGCATCCCCAAACCATGGTCGGGTCTGCCGTATCAACATTGGTTAACCAGTAAGCTGCAACGGAGCCCTGTACCTGTAAGGCGACTTGTTTCTCTTGTAACCAGTCTGGTGACAACTTCCAACCTCCCCGCCTCCCCCCGACTGGGAGTGCCAGCCAAGTATTCAGTATCATTAACATACATTAGCAGTGAAGGGTTGCCAAATGCTAAATCGATTCTGGCAGATGATCTATGTGTAGCAGATAGGTGGGAATAGGATTTATCATTGGGATGCTTCCAGCGCCATAACTCAGTGAGGCCTGTCACAGGCATCCAAGTACATAGATCAGGTGAGGCCAGTCTATTAGTATTGGATGACTCTAGTGTAGGGTCCAAAATGGCGTGGAAATCCCCCATAAATATGGTAGGTAGGTTAATAAAGGGAGCTAGTTTTACCATAAGGTCATAAAGCACTTGCACTGTACAGGAGGGGGCAAGTATATATTCACAATCAACATTTTTTGGTAGTGTATGTCCGGTACCACAGCCACATATCAACCCCCCCCCCGGGTCAGAACACCTGGTGAACAGTGCAAGGAATTGCCTTGCAAATTAGAATGGAGGTCCCGCTGGCGTATGTGGAATACGTAGAGTGGAGTGCCCTTTGAATCCAGGTCTTGCGCAGGGATAGGATTTTACTTCCCTCCAGGTGGGTCTTCTGCAGGAGGATGACATGTGGCTTTACCTGTTTAAGGTACTGAAAAACAGCTGCTCTTTTAAATTTTACTATTCAATCCCCTTACATTCCAGGACACCATCCTGAGTAGGGATGAGCCGAACACCCCCCGGTTCGGTTCGCACCAGAACCTGCGAACGGACCGAAAGTTCGCACAAACGTTAGAACCCCATTGACGTCTATGGGACTCGAACGTTCGAAATCAAAAGTGCTCATTTTAAAGGCTAATTTGCATGGTATTGTCCTAAAAAGGGTTTGGGGACCCGGGTCCTACCCCAGGGGACATGTATCAATGCAAAAAAAACTTTTAAAAACGGCTGTTTTTTCGGGAGCAGTGATTTTAATGATGCTTAAAGTAAAAAAAAAAAAAAGTGAAATATTCCTTTAAATATCGTACCTGAGGGGTGTCTATAGTATGCCTGTAAAGTGACGCGTGTTTCCCGTGTTTAGAACAGTCCCTGCACCAAATGTCATTTTTAAAGGAAAAAATCTCATTTAAAACTGCTTGCGGGTTTAATGTAATGTCGGGTCCTGGCAATATGGATGAAAATCAGTGAGACAAATGGCATGGGTACCCCCCAGTCCATTACCAGGCCCTTTGGGTCTTGTATGGATATTAAGGGGAACCCCGCACCCAAATTAAAATAAGGAAAGGTGTGGGGCCACCAGGCCCTATATACTCTGAACAGCAGTATACAGGCTGTAGGTTTGTTGTTAAGTAGAATCTCTTTGTAATTTTGAACGGGTACATTTTTAACGTGTTTAGCTCCAGCCAAAAAATCTTTTTTAAGCTTTTTGGAAAACATAGGGAAGGGTTATCACCCCTGTGACATTTGTTTTGCTGTCTTTCCTCCTCTTCAGAAGATTTCACCTCACTTTTTTGTCCCAATGGATTGGAAAGCATCAGTGGAAAGGAGAAATGTTTTTCCCATATTAACTCTTACAGGAGAGAATTTCCCTTCCTAGGGGTAGATTTATTCTCACTTCCTGTTGTCTCCTTCCGTTTGCAAGTAGGAGTCGTTTGTAAGTTAGTTGTTTGAAAGTAGGGTCCTGCCCTATATACTCAGCAGAAATTTGGGCCTTAGGTGTTGCTGTGGCCACAACACTGTAAGCCCTCACAGGGCTCTGCTGTGAAATATTAGATCAAGAATTATAATTACATGCCCCTGTTGAACAGGAGCTGAAAAATTAGGCCTTAGGCACTGGTGCTGGTGCCACAACACTGCAACCCCTCACAGACACTCTAGTTGGAATGCAGGAACGAGCCCTGCTGCAAAGTATTACATCAAAAATCGTAATTACACGCCCCTGTTAAACAGGGGCTGAAAAATTGTGCCTTAGGCACTGGTGGTGGCACCCAGAACCAAAAATGTTCTTACAAGCTATCAGCGTGATGATTGAGGAGGAAGAGGATAATTACTCAGGGATAGTCACTCAGCATCAGCATAGGCAGTCTTTGAAGGGATCTGAGATTTCAAAAAAAATTATTCGGTTACATCAGCATCAGGTGCTTGGTAGCTGGTGGTGATCCAAGACTCATTCATTTTTATGAAGGTCAGTCGATCGACCGAGTCAGTGGACAGACGCACCCTGTGATCGGTTACCACGCCTCCAGCAGAACTGAATGTGCGTTCCAAAAGAACGCTGGATGCAGGACAGGCCAGTAGCTCAATTGCATACTGTGCAAGCTCTGGCCAGTGATCCATCCTCAAGACCCAGTAACCCAGAGGATTTTCGGTGGGAAAGGTGTCCAAGTCTGATCTTGCCCCTAGGTATTCCTGCACCATGTAAAACAGACGCTGGCGATGGTTGCTGGAACCGATCATACCTTGGGGCTGCGGACCAAAAAATTGTCTAAACGCATCGGTCAGACGGCCACCTTCTCCACCGCTCCTTCTTTGACTGACCGAAGCCTCAGCAACACGTTGTCCAGAAACAGGAGTTTGTAACCTCCCAGTCTCTGGGAACGCGTTGCACAGACCTTTCTGCAAGGCCTCCCGAAGATGTTTCATCCTCTGCTCCCTCTGCGATGGCAAGATAAGGTCCGCAACCTTACCCTTGTAACGTGGATCAAGGAGGGTTGCCAGCCAGTATTGGTCCTTCTCCTTGATACCACGAATACGAGGATCCTTACGCAGGCTTTGCAGGATCAGGGAGGCCATGCAGCGTAGGTTTGCTGAGGCATTCGGTCCGGAGTCCTCTGGGTCACTAAGGACGACATGGTCCGCAGCCACCTCCTCCCAGCCACGTACAAGTCCATGTGTTTCTTGGGACTGATCCCTTAAAGACTGCTGCTGATGCTGAGTGCCAGGCTCCACCTCCATACTGACACAATCTTCCTCCTCCTCCTCCTCCTCTTCCTCCTCGTCCTCTTCCTGTGTGATCGGCGGGCACGCAGGAACACTGTCTGGATAAAGGGGGCCTTGAGAGCTAAGGAAGTCCTCCTCTTCCTGCCTCTGTTCTGCCTCTAGTGCCCTGTCCATTATTCCACGCAGCGTGTGCTCCAACAGGTGGACAAGGGGGACAGTGTCACTGATGCATGCACTGTCACTGCTCACCATCCTCGTGGCCTCCTCAAATGGTGACAGGACAGTGCATGCATCCCTGATCATGGCCCACTGGCGTGGGGAAAAAAAACCAAGCTCCCCTGACCCTGTCCTGGTGCCATAGTCGCACAGGTACTCATTGATGGCCCTCTGCTGCGTGTGCAGCCGCTGCAGCATGGCCAACGTTGAGTTCCACCTGGTGGGCATGTCACAGATTAGGCGGTTCTTGGGCAGGTTAAACTCCTTTTGGAGGTCCGTCAGCCGAGCACTGGCATTATATGACCGGCGGAAATGCACACAGACTTTCCTGGCCTGCCTCAGGACATCCTGTAAGCCCGGGTACCTGCCCAAGAACCGCTGCACCACCAAGTTAAGGACGTGAGCCAAACAGGGCACATGGGTCATTTGTCCCTGTCGGAGGGCAGAGAGGAGGTTGGTGCCATTGTCGCAAACCACCATTCCTGCCTTAAGTTGGCGTGGCGTCAACCACCTCTAAACCTGCCCCTGCAGAGCTGACAAAACCTCTGCCCCAGTTTGGCTCCTGTCCCCCAAGCACACCAGCTCAAGCACCACATGGCATCTTTTGGCCTGCGTACTTGCGTAGCCCCTTGAACGACTACGGAGCACCGCTGGTTCCGAGGAAGAGGCCATGGAGGAAGAAGAAGAGGAGGGGGTGGAGGAGAGAGGTGTGTCACAATCATTAGCATTTTGGAGGCGTGGTGGCGGAACAACCTCCAACACTACTGCACCTTGTCCTGCATCCTTCCCAGCTGCCAGCAGAGTCACCCAATGCGCCGTGAAACTTAGGTAACGTCCCTGTCCATGCCTGCTGGACCATGAGTCAGCGGTAATATGCACCTTACCGCTGACCGCCCTGTCCAGCGAGGCATGGACATTGCCTTCCACATGCTGGTAGAGAGCCGGAATCGCCTTCCGTGAGAAAAAGTGGCGTTTGGGTACCTGCCACTGAGGAACCGCACATTCCACAAACTCACGGAAGGGGGCAGAGTCTACCAACTGAAAAGGCAGCAGTTGAAGTGCTAGCAATTTTGCCAAGCTAGCATTCAACCGTTGGGCATGTGGATGGCTGGGAGCAAACTTCTTTCGGAGGTGCAGCAGCTGGGGCAGGGAAATTTGCCTGGTACAATCTGACGTCGGTGTACCAAAATCAGATTGCCCACAAGTACGTGGCTGTGACACACCTAATTCTACACCTTCATTCCTCTCAGTGCAGGTCTCAGAGAGGACTGAAGGTCTAGTGGGGTTGGAAATCTCAGCTGATGAGGAGCAAGCAGAGGTCCTCTTTGTTCTTTGGTGTGGGTCTTTTAGATACGCTTGCCAATGAACTGCATGGCAGGTCAACATATGTCTGGTCAAGCATGTGGTAACCAAGCGGGAGATGTTTTGGCCACGCGAGATACGCTTGAGACATATGTTGCAAATAGCAGCGGTGCGATCTGATGCACTCGTCTCAAAAAAGGCCCACACCAAAGAACTTTTTGAATAACGTGCAGAGACTGCAGCGCCCTGCACATGTGGAGCTTTGGGGTGTGATGCAGTCAATGTGCTGGCCCCTGGAGGGCATCCTGCCTCGTTGGTGATGTGCCGCCTCCTCCTCCTCTCTCCTATCAGGCACCCACGTTGAGTCAGTGACCTCATCATCCCCTCCCTCCTCATCACTGGAGCAAACCTGGCAGTATGCTGCAGCAGGGGGAGCATGACTGCCAGATTGCTGTCCTTCTTGGGCACCCCCTCTGTCCGTGCTCATGTTACTGCCTTCATCAAGCTCAGTATCATCATCAGAGCCTTCCAAACGCTGGGCATCCTCCTGGAGCATGTACCCAACACTGTGGTCAAACAGTTCGAGGGACTCCTCAGGAGGACATGGTGGGGCTAGGGAAGGAGTCACTGATGACATTGAGCCGAGGGAAGAGGCCGCTGCTTTGCCAGACAAAGTACCCTGGGCATGGGTGAGAGAGGATGAGGAGGATGAGGACGGCTTGGTCATCCACTCGACCAAGTCTTCCGCATGTTGCGGCTCAACATGGCCAGCTGCCGAAAAAAAGGCCAAGCGTATCCCATGGCCACGTGCTGATGAGGATGCACCGTCTCCACGACCAGCACTAGACACAGAGCCTGCTTGCCCTCTCTTATTGGCTTGTGACTGTCTGCCTCTCCTTCTTGGCCTTCCAGACATACTAAAGGCCTGTAGCTGCACTAAACTGGGATATATATATATATATATATATATATATATATATATATATATATATGTACTGATACTGCAGCTAGCAAAATCAACTGCCTGCCTGTAGTATGAGAACACCACCAACCTTCTACAGGTAGCTTTAGCTGAACACTGTGAGGTGGACGCACCCCACTAACTTGTAGGTTTAGCTGAACACTGTGAGCAGGACGCACCCCACTAGCTTGTAGGTTTAGCTGAACACTGTGAGGTGGACGCACCCCACTAACTTGTAGGTTTAGCTGAACACTGTGAGCAGGACGCACCCCACTAACTTGTAGGTTTAGCAGAACACTGTGAGCAGGACGCACTGCACTAACTGTAAATAGTCTAGCTGCCTGACTGTGGTACTAATAGGATCAAAAGAACACCAGCAATTTTCTTCAGGTAGCTGTATTTACTGTAACAAGACAAGCCTGCCTGTTAGTAAGAAGATAACAGAAACGGATCTAGCTGAACACTGTGAGCAGGACGCACCCCACTAGCTTGTAGGTTTAGCTGAACACTGTGAGGTGGACGCACCCCACTAACTTGTAGGTTTAGCTGAACACTGTGAGCAGGACGCACCCCACTTACTTGTAGGTTTAGCAGAACACTGTGGGCAGGACGCACTGCACTAACTGTAAATAGTCTAGCTGCCTGACTGTGGTACTAAATGGATCAAAAGAACACCAGTAATTTTCTTTAAAATACTGTAACAAGACAAGCCTGCCTGTCAGTAAGAAGATAACAGGAACGGATCTAGCTGAACACTGTGAGCAGGACGCACTGCACTAAATGTAAATAGTCTAGCTGCCTGACTGTGGTACTAATAGGATCAAAAGAACACCAGTAATTTTCTTTAAAATACTGTAACAAGACAAGCCTGCCTGTCAGTAAGAAGATAACAGGAACGGATCTAGCTGAACACTGTGAGCAGGACGCACTGCACTAAATGTAAATAGTCTAGAAGATAACAGGAACGGATCTAGCTAAACCGAATACAGTGTATATATATGCAACACCTGGGATGCATATATATACACAATACACTTTAAGTGCAGCTAACTGACTGACTGTCCTGCCTAATCTAGCTAACTCAAATGAAATGACACTGTCTCTCTCTCTCTCTCTCTAAGCACACCGGAATACACTGCACAGGGCCGCCGTGCAGGCGGCCTTATATAGTGTGGGGCGTGTACTAAATCCCCTGAGCCATAATTGGCCAAAGCCTCCTTGGCTTTGGCCAATTATGGCTCTCTGTTAAGGCGGCGCTGTGATTGGCCAAGCATGCGGGTCATAGTGCATGCTTGGCCAATCATCAGCAAGCAATGCACTGCGATGCCGCAGTGAATTATGGGCCGTGACGCGCCACACGAATTTGGCGCGAACGGCCCATATCGTTCGCAATTCGGCGAACGATCGAACAGCCGATGTTCAAGTCGAACATGGGTTCGACTCGAACACGAAGCTCATCCCTAATCCTGAGTCTGCTATCCATCGGTAAAAAACAGATGAGTAGGCAGTACAAATGAACCAGTAGCTTTCCAGCCCCTGGGATACACTTTCAGAGTTAGAGCAGTAATTGGTGCAACATATCTAAAAAGACAATCAAGGAACATGCTAGATGGTAACCCCGCGCTGTTATACCAGGAACTTACAACCAAAAAATAAAAAACAAAAACAGTCCGGTATGCAGCTTGTACCGAGAGAACAAAAGAGGTCCAACCATTGGTGTCGATAGTTCAGCATTTTTAGATGAAAAAATTCTGTCTCTTCATGCAGAACTCCGTGCCCACCAAATATAGGAGTGGAGCCTCCTTCAAACCGCAGGTTAGAGCCATCTTTAGGAAAAGATCCCTCAACAGCAACTTCTGGTGCTAGCCAGCACCGCATATGGTGGGGTTGTATGTATGATATTTAAGAGCTCTTCACGTGTGGCAGGAAGAAAAAACAAGGGAAGAAGAGAAAACCAGAAATAGAACAGGCCATAACCAGAAAGGATTAGACTCTCATGAGACGTTAGGGGTTGCCATCTAGCCAATCAGAAGCATCTTGCGGAGTGTCAAAGAACTTGACCGAGCCCTTGTATTGAACCCGTAGACAGCTGGGATGCAACATGCTGTACTTTATTTCTTTTTCTCGGATTCGCCTGCGTACATATGTGAAGGAGTGGTGTCTCCGCAGAAAAATCTGGAAAGCGTGTGATGCAAGTATTTTCAAACTTTAAATCCTGGTGCTTTCTTGCTTCAGCCAGGAGCATATAGCGGTCTCTGTAGTTTAGAAACCTGACCAGGAAGGGCCTGGGTGGGGAACCAGGGGGGTCTAGCACCTGTGGGAACCCGGTGTGCCCTCTCCACCACATATGTGAGTGGAAGATCCTCTAGGGAAAGCAGGATTTTAAAGAACTGTTCAGCAAAGAGGACCGGTTTGGCTCCTTCTGCACCCTCACCCTGCAGACCCACCACCCTCACATTATTTCTCCTTTGTCTGTCCTCAGCGTTATCAGGGTGGTGTTGGAGTTATCTTACCATGTCCTTGAGTTCAGGCAGCTGGGAGTGTGTGGCATCTTCCACCTCAGAGATGCGGTCTTCTGCCGTTGTAAGCCTGCCTCTGATCTTGTCCAGGTCGTGTCTGATCAGATTGCATTCAGAGGCGAAGTAGTCAATGCGCCCCATGAGTTCTGTTTTGGAGGCTGCGATCGCCTCCAGGATCGGGCCTGTGATTGCCGCTGTATCCACCTCCAACTCGGGAGGTATAGATGTTGGTAAGAGCTCTGGTGCACCATGAGCATGGCCCGAGCCTGATTCCTGCTCCATCCTCACGCTCTGCTGTTTGGCGCGTTGTGAGGACGACACAGAAGCCAAGATGGCGAGGGTGGGGCCAGCGTCTCCTCCACGCTGGGAACAGAGCTGCCTCTGATCCTTTGGCGGCGGACGGCTCTCCTTGGGTTTTTTTGCAAACGAGGATGGCATTTTTGTGTGCTCTGTAGTCTCCCTCACCTAGTTCCAGGCAGCTTACTGGGTAAGATTCGGTTTGAAGGGCTCCAAACGGGGTATTTGGCAGGAGTATAGACAGAGCTCAGAAGAGACACGTCTTGTCCCGACCACGCCCTTTGCTTTAATGGTTCTTCTGGGGTAAAAGCATTGAGAAAGGTCGGTCAAGGGCAGTGGGAGTAAAAAATGCCCCAACCTCATTGGGAATAAACACTGCCTTAGGCTTGGTGGTCACTGGGAGATTTAAAAAAAAAAACCCATAGCACCTGTAGCCAGTAGGGGGAACAGTGCCCCATCGTTATTGTTTGTTGGAGGAATAGTGCCCCATCATTGGGGCTGATTTGAGGAATCGTGCCCCATCGTTGTTGGTTGGAGGAATAGCGCCCCATTGTTGGTTGGAGGAATAGCGCCCCATTGTTGGTTGGAGGAATAGCGCCCCATTGTTGGTTGGAGGGATAGCGCCCCATTGTTGGTTGGAGGAATAGCGCCCCATTGTTGGTTGGAGGAATAGCGCCCTATTGTTGGTTGGAGGAATAGTGCCCCATTGTTGGTTGGAGGAATAGCGCCCCATCGTTGGTGTTTTTTGGAGGCATTGTGCCCCATCGTTGGTGTCGGTTAGAGGAATAGTGCCTCCTCATTATTGAGTGTGAGAAATAGGGCTCCCAGAGCCAGATGAAAGCTAAAAAAGGGCCACATCTGGCCCATGGGCCGCAGTTTGGAGATGACTGGTCTAGCGCAATTGTGCTCATAAAAAATATTGTTAAAGCACAATATTTTCTGAATAATTTCAATACAAAATTGTCATTTCATTGGCGTTTACCTTTTGCCTAGCAGAAAATTTACAGCACATTACACAACATGTTGCAAATCCCATAATACTGTACAGCAGTGGCCGTCCCTTCCATGTGACTATCTCTTTTCTAACCTCCCACCTCTTAAATCCCTTTCTATTGTTATAAACTGAAAACTTCCAGATTGCAGGTCTGTACCAGTTAATAATTGACATGTATAAAAGCTAATCAATAACTCCAAATTCTTTGCAATACAGTAATGATGTCCATCTATACAGTTTTTTTTTTTATTGCTATTCTGGTGACTTCTGAAGGTATGTCTTATCTAGCAGCACAGATGAGAAATACCACTTGTTACAATATGGAGAGGGAGCAGTTTGCAAGCTTCAATTTCATCTTGATAAGTTTCGCAAACTCTACAAATAGTCTTGGCACGCATATCTCTCATTACATCTTTAAAAACTGTTAGTTTCGGTGATTCAGCTATAACCGAAAATAAGGATGCACATATATAAAACAAAGCAAATCGCCACATTGCAAAAGTTAAGGGAATATTGTTTTCTATGTACTGCAGATATCTCAACCAAGCTCCTGCAGTCCTAAAGGTGCCTATAGACCCAGGGCCAAGCCTGTAGGCACACAACTTTTTTGGCACAGGAGAGGACTTGGCTGGAGGCCAAGGGGACATTGTTCCAATGGGCCAGTACGAAGATATGTTGGGCTGGTGGCCCTTAGTGGAGATGTTTCACACTTCAGACAACTGCAGTCAGTGACACAAGCTAGACCAGCCTTTCTCAACCTTTTCAACACACAGCAACCCTTGAAGTACTGTAACTTTCTGGTATCATGGAACTGCTGCTAAAAATTACTATAACTCACGATACATTAGTTTGATGGTCAGTGGGAAGAATGCTCTTTACACTTGTCATTGGAAAGAACCACACTCCTTACAGATAGTTAAAAAGGTCATTGGTGTCATTGGGAACCTATCTGAGAGGCAGAAATTGCTCATTGATCAAGGAACCCCTAGCAACCTCTGGAGGAACCCTAGCATTCCATGGAACACAGTTTGAGAAACCCTGTGCTGGATGTTATTGAGCTACATTGTCTGGGAGAGGGAAGTCGTCCAGCACCAACTTCCTATACACCTTTGGCTTGTCATGAGACCGCATGCTGAGAGCTGAAAAGGAATTTGATTCTGGAAGATATGAAAGGTATGTTACAATAAAGCATCCAGCACACTAGTCTACTGAAAAAAGGGGGGAAATAGCTGCTCACCATAAAAGCAAATGTTGGGTTTATTGAAACAAACCAATGCACAATCAAGTCCACCTGGAGCAAGCAACCCTAACACGTTTCACTCATAAAGAGCCTAATCACAGAATCGTTTCTTCGGTTTGTTTTAATAAACCGAACCATGGGTTTTATGGTAAGCAGCTATTTCCCCTTTTTTTGGATGGACTAGTGTGCTGGATGTGAAGTTTTTCACCCTGGGGAGCCTGCTTCTGACACCAGGAGAGAGGAGAGGAGGGTGCAGCCTCTAGCAGCACAATAGAATAAACAATGTCCATTGGAACTCTTACCTTTTACTATGACCACCAATTTAATGCAACACCATGGTGCACGTTCTTTAGCCCACAGAAATGTGTTCCTACCATGAAGGGTTGTCATTGGCTCCTAAGTTCCCAGTCCCCCATTTTTTTTTGGCCTTCAAAAAACACTGTGTGGACTCAATTATAGTGAGGGTAAATCTGGTACCGGTGCTGTTATAATTTTAATTCTTCACCTGCTATTCTGATTGGCCAATATTCCTCCTATCACTCACAGCACAAGCCCTGATAAAGGGGGAGTGTGAGCTCCTGAAATATTTTGGGCTTTACCTACTGATCTTTCATCAAATTTATTAAATCTAACTGTTATGGAGCTCTCATCTTCTTCTATTTCTTCTCTTTCTTCTTACAGCTTTGGGGATCCTATAGGGATAACCTGTATGTTAGAGAGCTGCCTCCTAAGACCAGAGATCGCTCAAAATTATATTTACTTCTGGGTCCAGCACTCCCACCAACAACGATTTTAACATAGACCTTAGATGACAATCTTCCATTCTGGCCCCAATGTCTTATGGGGCATCCACAGACACTATTGCCCAGGGATCATTGTGAAACAGGATCAGGCTTTTTTTTAATGTGTGATCACTATAGTTTATCTCCTAGTAAAATGGCAGAAAGGTATCTGCAGTGCTTTTTCCCCGCTATGCTCCATAGACGGAATACAAACATGAGTGGCTCATAAAAATATATCTAAAACCAAAACCTGATTTTTTTTTTTTTTAGTTTACACAGCTCGTCTCAACGATTTTGCTTAAAAAAAAAAAAAAAAAAGACTTGGTTACAAAGCTCAGTAGCTAAAGCACAGTTGCCAGACAAAGCTAAATGTTTTAAAGCAGTGAGGCAGACCCATCCATCATCATTTCTCATTTTCTGCCTGCTCTGTAAAGAGCTTCATTTAGAGACAGACAGTCTGAAAGCAGAACTGTTGCTGCTTTGTTCTCTGTTTGGACAGCCCATAATGATGTTCTGTGAATTGCAGGTCATGGGTGCACTTTATAGAAGTGTTTATTTGCAGATAAATTTTAATGTGAACCATAAAACGCAAAAAAACAAAGAATATGGGATAACAAAATGATTCTCGTTTCCCTTTCAAGCTTTGTTCACAGAAAATAAGAAGTTAGTCTGTGTCCTCTAACTAGTTCCTCCATGGAGAGATTCCTCTGAACGAGGATTACAATATTTGTGGTATGAACAGGCGTGACACAGCTCTGTTGTTTGCCAGTAAACTGATAACATTGTGTATTGTGGGTAAGGGGAAGTATTGAATGCTGTAATGTTTTTTTTAATTCATTTTTATTTTATTATCCCATTAAATAACTCAGTGTCACCTATACCTGGAGTACACACCTTGGGGAGTGTACTCTTGTTGTCAGCAGTTTAGACATTAATAGCTGTGTGTTGAGTTATTTTGAGGGGACAGCAAATGTACACTGTTATACAAGCTGTACACTCACTACTTTACATTGTAGCAAAGTGTCATTTCTTCAGTGTCACATGAAAAGATATAATAAAATATTTGTGAGGGGTGTACTAACTTTTGTGAGTTCCTATATGTGTGTGTGTGTGTGTGTGTGTGTGTGTATATATATATATATATATATATATATATATATATATATATATATATATATATATATATATATATATATATTATATATATTTTTTTTATATAACTTTTATTCCTATAAAACATTTTTTGTAATAATGATATACTAATAATGCTCGTTATACCCACAGCTGTTTTGGAAGCGTCCTTCCCGCTGCTGCTTTATCAGGCCACCCTCGGCAGGATCAGCTACGCCTGTTTTTCTTCACCCTGTTGCCCGCATGACCGGGAGTCAAACCCTTCTGCCGTACTTTGCGGTGCAGCTCAACAAGATGGGCTCATTCCGGCGTCCCAGGCCGCGGTTCATGAGCTCCCCGGCTCTCAGCGACTTGTCACGGTTCTACGCCAACCGCCAGGTCCTGCAGCTCAACTCCAGCGTCCTTTGGAACAGGTGCAGTATTTCAGACATGTAGATTTCATCTAGGAAAAAATAACTATAGTTCTAGTTGAACCTAGTGATTTTCAGCAATATTAAAAATGTTTGTTCAAAATTTAGGAAGGAACAAAAAAAAAAATACCTGGTCTTTAAAATTGATATTTTATAATGTATTTTGTAACATAATTTATGCACAGTGTGGAATAGCAAAGGGATCAGCAGATTTCATGAGACGTCTACTTTTTTAAATGATTATTTTGGATGTGCATTCACACCTAAGCATTTTGTAGTACAAACTTGAAACTCCAAAATCCCAGCGTTCTCAGTTGTACCTATGCACACCTGAGGGTAGTGTCACTTCAAGTTTGTAGCTCAAAAAAAAGTACTCGAGTCTTTTACGCTATGAGCTTCAAATGGTTTTGGCTCCAATAAATTTCAATGGGAGTGTTTTTTTTTTTTTTTTTTTTTTTGTAGTAGTGATTAGCATTTCATTGGGTAGAAAAAAAGCCTGAGACACCAGCAAAAAAAAACTATACAATGAAGTCTGTACAGGGCTGATGGAGGTGCTTTTATTTTTTTTTTAATACTTTATTTCTATCACAAGGGAGGAAACCAGCCTCTGTGTCTGTGGTCTCCAATTTGTGGCCCTGGGGCCAGATGTGACCCTTCGCTTGCCTTTATCTGACCCTTGGGGCATTATTCCACCAACTGACACCAGTGATGGGGCACCATACCCCCTACTGGGATACAGTAGCAGCCCGTTAATAGGGGGTGCACGGGCGCAGCCTTCCCCCACCCCCATAGTTAGTCACAAAAAAATAAAATAAAAAAAAGGCCCTTAAAAAAAAATGTCCTTTAAGTGCACTGTGTTCACGCGCCGAACACAATGCACTATGGGAAGCGTGAAGTCAATGCAATCACGTGATTGCAGACGAGACTCTTCATTTGCCTGTTTTTTTGCTGCCTTGTGGTGCAATGTAAGGGGCCTGAACACTCCATTCATGTTGATGTTTTTTTTTTTGATTGGCACTGGTGGGCGGTGCTTTCCCTTGGAGCATCACTTCCGGTTTCTCTGTCCCAGTGAGAAACCAGAAGTGACGCCTCCACTCCATGGATAGAACACATGGCCCGAGCGGTGCCTATTTGCAGAAGAATATTATGGTAATGTTGGGCCTAGCAATATCTACAGTCAACAGATACAGGATCTATGTCTGAGTGTCTAAGTCTACAGTATTTTCTGCAGTCCTAACTCTAAATTTTGACTTCCTCCACGGTGGAAGCACAGTATAATGAATAGGCAGAGGTGAGCCTGGAGTGTAATTCGGTTGGTTGTAGGCTGGTCGGTAAGTTGAGCTTTCTTTGTTTTTGTTTTGCATGTGTCGCCCTTCCATGTGCTCCATGCCTCAAAGCCAGTTAAAGGTGGGGGTAGTGGCCGTTTGTTTGTACTGTTGAAACACTGGTGAGGGGATTCACTGGACATGTGCAAGCAATAATTCCGTTTTTTATGTTCCCCTCAGATCTTGTAGTGCACAGACTATTTACCTTTAGTGAATCAACCCCAAAGTGTTCTTAATTGAGACGAGTGCACACTATAGAGGGATATGCTTTGTTCATATTTTTGTCTGAGGTTTAGAACCACTTTAACCACTTCCCGCCTGCCCACCGTCAAATGACGGAGGGACGGAGCAGCTCTCGTTCTGGGTGGACGTCATATGACGGCGCCCAGAATGGCTGCTCTTGCACAGCACAGTGTTCGCGGCTGTGCCGTGTTGCTAGGACATGGCGTGACCCCGATCTCTGTAAAGAGACGATCGCGCGACTCTTAGGCCTCATGCACACGAGACGCTGTTAAACTCGTGTTCAGAGGCAGTTGGACACTTTTTTCAACTGCCCCTGAACCCATTCAATGTTATCCTATGTGTACATGTACACAGTCTCGTTTTTTGGTGTTTTTAGGCAGTTGCGTTTTAACCTCGTTTTTCCAGAAGCAAAAAAATGGGTTCAGACACAAAAGTTTTCCATGTTTCAGACGCCAAACGCAGCTAAACGCCAGTTTCCGTCACATGTAAATGCGGAAATGCCGGTGATCGGCTCTTATCGCCTCACACTGACAGAGTGTGTGCCGAGGAGAGCCAATCGGTGGCATCTCCTCGCAGGGAAAATCCGGACCTGTAATCAGGGCACTGAACTGATTAGAGTAAAGCCCCCAGTGACACCCATCAGTGACACCAATCAGTGCCCATTAGTGATGCCAGTCACTGCTGCCTACCAGTGCCTCCCATCAGTGCCCCCCTTCCAGTGCCGCCTATCCGTGCCCCCTTCCAGTGCCGCCTATCAATGCCCCCTTCCAGTGCCGCATATTAGTGCCACCTAATCAGTGCCCCATGAGTGTCGCCTCATCAGTGGCCATAAGTGCCCACCAGTGCAGCCTCATCATCAATGAAGGAGAAAAATTACTTATTTACAAAATTTACTGACAGAAACTAAGAAAATCGTTTTTGTTTTTTTTTTGTTTTTTGTTTTCTTTCTCCAAATTTTCGGTAGAATAAAAAAAACCCAGCAGTGACTAAAATACCACCAAAAGAAAGCTCTATTTGTGTGGGGAAAATGATTAAAAATTTATTCGGGTACAGTGTTGCATGACCGTGCAATTGTTGTTCAAAGTGCGACAGCGCTGAAGGCTGAAAAATGGCCTGGGCAGGAAGGGGGTGAAAGTGCCCGGTAGGCAAGTGGTTAACTGCAGAAGAGACATACTATGTGTCATCTGCAATTAAGAAGCTGCCTGTTCTCAGTTTTTAACACAGGGAAATAGTTCTACTTTAGTCAACATGCCAGCCAGACAGCGATCATTTCCAGAAGCTGAGCTCAAAAATAGACTTTTTCTTTTTTTTTTTTTTTTTTTTTTTATTGCAAGTTTTCTTTAAACTACCTGCACATGTTGCAGTCCGATGAAACAATCCTATTATAGAATGTTGGTATTATTGCTGTGCTGTTGGGGGGACAGATGTGACACACTAATTTACTCGTGGTTTCCTTTCTCAGTGTGCAGAACGCCGTCATCAACGTGTTCAAAGGAGGGGGCCTGCAAGCCAACGAACTCTACACCCTGAACGAGAACGTCAGGTACGCTATGGTGGGGCGCAGCTGGGGAATGCGGCTGCCGGTTCACACAGAGACGCCAGGTTTTGTTCTCACACATGTGTGACTCTCACTTTCCTGCTAACTGCTCATTCTGGGACCCATAAGGGCCACACCTTGGTCACATGACTGACAGAAAATCAGAATGCAACTGGGGGGGGGGGGGGGGGGATGAGTTCAATGGAAAGTTACAGGGGATGGAAGAAGACAGAACCGTGTGAAACTCTGCCGTATCAGAGATTAACCTTTAAACATTGGTGTGTGCAGCCTATTGCATTAGGGTGTGTACCCCAGAACACAAACACACGGACAGTGTCAGTACAGCAGAGGACGGTGTCAGTACCACAGAGATTGGTGGCAGTAGACAAAGTCAGTCGTTTTTTTATTTTTTACCATAATTTTTTTTTTTTTTTTTTACAATTTTTTTTTTTCAGTTTTTTTTGGGAGCCCCATTGGGGGGCTTTGGCTATCAAGGGTCTAAACAGACCTCTGATGTCTCACTTTTTTTTTTTTCCAAATAACATTTTATTGTAGTATTTGTATTACAAGAGTACATAATATGTAGAGAACGACAAAATAAAAGAGGGAAGGAAGAAGGAGAGAAGGGGAGCATGTAATAAAAGACCTGTATATAACAGTTCCCTACATCCTTCCCCGGAACACTGTTCAAAACTGTGCAGGTCGTTCATACATTCAAGGCATAGAGAAAAAAAGAAGAGGGGGAAGAGGATGAAGGAAGAGAAAGGGGGGGCGGTTGTTATAGTAACTTGTTTACTTGTTCATGGTGGATCCTCTCGAAGATGCCACAGCTCACAAACTTTATTATGCGTTTCCAGCCCATCCTGTATTCTGGCCATCATCTTCTCCATCAGCTCCACATCTTTGATCCTGGCGTATAGGGCTTCAGGAGTGGGGGGAGAAGTTTTTTCCATTGTAGGGCAATTAGACAGCGTGCTGCCGTGAGAATGTGGCGCGTTAATTTTTTATATGGAGTAGGGATCTTAAGTTGTAAAACTCCTAGAAAAAAAAGACTTGGGGATCATGGGGATCTGAACTTCTAAAAGACCAGTCAACAACTGATGGACCGCAGCCCAGTAAGGAGCTATCAATGGGCAGCTCCAATATATATGGAGGAGTGTTCCTCTTTCTTTTTGACAGCGCCAGCAGCGATCGGAGCTAGAGGGGTATATGGCGTGAAGGGTATCCGGGGTCATATACCAGTACAGGAGGATTTTATAAGTATTTTCCTTGTATAGGGTACAAAGGGGAGCTTCTTGCCGCCTGGGTCCATATCGTCTGCCATTGTTCCATGGGAAGTTCCTCGCCGAGGGCTTTTTCCCATTTGATCATGTAAGCATGTTTACCTTTAGTTTCTATTGGGTGGGCATTTATTATTTTGTAAATGTCAGAGATTAGGCCCTTCTGGGCTGTGCCCCCCAGGATTAGGTTTTCAAGATGTCTCACTTTTGAGACAGAGAAAGGGACTGAGAACAGAGCTTCACCAGTCCCTTTCTCTGCAGCCTCAGCTGCACTGGACAGTAAATGAATAGGGAGTGCTCTGTGCTGAGCGGCTTCATGTTCATTCACAAACCGAAACATAGTAAACATAGTTTACTATTTTTCAGTTAAGATAAGTCAGTTAAGTCCAGATATGTATATTTTATACATGTTTACATTGATCCAGTAACTATGTCTATACCACACCTGGCTGATGCCCATGGAAGCTGGAAATCACAGTTACTCCAGTGATCTCCACTTGGTTACAGGTACTGTGCCGAGCGGCTGCCTTGCTGCACTGTGAACACCGAAGCTCGTCCACTCGGCATGGGCGCCTTTCAGAGAAGGCTTTGCATTTTCTGAATGAATGCAAAGCATTCTCTAATTGGACAAAGTGAAATTAGAGAGAGTGACATCACTACCCCGCCTCTCCATCTTGTCCAATCAGAGCATGATTTGCATTCATTTAGAAAATGCAAAGCATTCTTTGAATGGTGCCCATGCCGAGTGGGTGAGCATTTGTGTTCACAATGCAGCATGGCAGTTGTTTTTTTACTCGATCTAGAGGAGATCGCTATAGTAGTGGTAGTGCCAGGACAAGGTCATCCAGCTCCCAGGGCAAAGATGCCAAACTGCGCCCCATTTTATGCGAGTCTAGGGGATACTACCCCCCCCCCCCAGGAGTTATCCGCTTGTCAGTAGGAGGATTTTTATTAAAAGTGATGTCATTGCAAGGACCGAGGCTGTGGCAGAGAGGAGATAAAGAGCACAGCCTCCTCACTGGTCCCAGCACTTGGCTGACAGGGGTAGTGATGCCGCTGTCACTACTCCTGTCGGGCGTATTGTCAGAATGGTGGCACCCCCATCCCTGCAGTGTACAACTGAGCCCAGGGCAGCCGCTCCTCCTGCCCACCCCTTGTCCCGGCCCTGAGTAGTGGTGTCTTCATCAGTGATTTCTAGTTTCTAGAGGGATCCCACAGGTATGCTATATGCATAGTTACAATGGTCCAAGCTGAATCAACGTAACTATGTATAAAATATCCATACTTGGAATGATTTAATGTATTCTTGAAAAAATTGAATGAAATGTATATGGGTGGGGGGGACACATTTTTGCTCTTTACACATAGGGAGATTTACTAAAACTGAAGCGTGCAAAATCTGGTGCAGCTCTGCACAGAAACCAATCGGGTTCCAGGTTTTATTGTGAAAGCTTAATTGAACAAACAGAAGTTAGAAGCTGATTGGTGCCATGCACAGCTGCACCAGATTCTGAGGGCTGATGTTTTAGTAAATCCTCCAGTCTCTGCATTCTGGTTATGCCTGGCAGATCCTCATATCATATCATACAAGTCTACCAGACGGGGTCTATTTGAGGCCCACTTTTGAACTTGCCAGACTGGTAGGCCCATTTTTGAACTTGCCAGACTGGTAGGCCCACTTTATGGATTGCCAGAAGACATCACCAAGTATTACGAGATTAAAAGAATAATAAATATTCATTAGTGTCCCTTTAAACAGACATGGACCTTTGCACTACAGATTAGTTCAGGTTATGCAATCTGGCAATAATTGTGCAAACGGTAAAACTTAAGAATTGGTTGCTTTACTTCATGCCACATGGCCAAGAATGATTTTCATCACCAGACAAAATGTGAAGGAAGAGCCCCAAGCATAATGCTCCCATCACTGTGACTTAGACTCTAAGTCTTAGAGCAAACTTGTCAGCTAAAGAATCCTTCTTCAAACCACAACACATGTCGGCGTTGGTGCTGTTTTAATGGCTTAGAACATTTCTCTTAAAGCCTAAATACACTTTTTTAAATTTAAATATAAGTTGTAAAAAATGAAAAGCAAGCCCCCCGATGAAGTATAATTTACCTTCTGTCCAGCGCTGTCTCCCAGACTCCATGCTGAGGTCCAGAGACAGACCTCTTTTTGGATTGAGTGACACCCAGCATTGTTCAGCCCATACCTAGTGAGCCCAGGGCGTCAAGAATCTGACCCATAGGGGTGCATTATCAACCCGCCCTGGGCTTACTGGACGATGCTGCATTGGCACCACATGACATTGACACATGTGAATGCTCTGTGCGGCTGTGCGACGCACTGTAATACATAGTACAGTACATGTAGAGGCATGGTGAGAGTCCAATATGAGAATGGGCTGCCGTAACGCAATGCAACTCAACCCACAACTCAACACATATGTTGTATGGGCCAGATTCCCTATGGAGACCCATGACACTCACTTAGCCTTCTGCGCTCACTGCCAGAAAACATAAACCTCACTGAAAAGATAATGAAATGCAGTCAGAGTTGAGATTTTTTTTTTTTAAAAGCAAAATATTTTTTATTGAATTTTTAGTAACCCAGGGAAGCAGTCATGTGAGTATGAGCCACCAGCACTGTTCAAAAAAATGATATATCTTTAATTTAAAATGCCTGATTATGTGTATATATAATTTTAACAGCAGACCAATGATTTCAAATAATGAAAATTTATTTAGACACTCCTTACGCCTCACTTGCTTGAGTCCACATTTACTGCACATTCGCCACCCTGCAAATAAAAGCTTTAGCTCTCTGCACTCCTTGTCAGAAAAATACAAACCTCGCTGAAAGTATAAAGGTAAAATGTGGTCAGAGTTGAGTTTTTTTTTTTTTTTTTTTTTTTAGCAATAGATTTTTATTGGTTTTTCAAAGTAAAAGACAGAGAAGTGGGCACATGAGTATGGGGCCACGAGCACCACTCAACAAAAATTGTACATATTTTTTCAAAGTAAATATAATAAAAAATAGGCCTGTACGCGCACTGCTGAAATGGTCCAGGTTGAGGTTTTTTTTTTTTTTTTTTTTAAGCAATAGATTTCTATTGAATTTTCAAGTAACAGACAGAGAAGTGGGCACATAAGTATGGGCCACCGACACCACTCAAAAAATCCAAGAGATTTTTTTTTTTTTATTATTAAAAAATCTTTTTACCAGCATACCAAAGAACTCAAATAATAATTTCTTTATATAAAAGGTATTACAGAAAATGTAGATGTTTACTTTA
Source organism: Aquarana catesbeiana (assembly GCF_042186555.1). Taxonomy (NCBI): domain Eukaryota; kingdom Metazoa; phylum Chordata; class Amphibia; order Anura; family Ranidae; genus Aquarana; species Aquarana catesbeiana. Next base: position 39,444,862 of record NC_133334.1, on the reverse strand, counting down.
TCAGATCAGCATATTCCTTGAAAGTGTCAATAGCACTCTGAAGGGTACAAGTACCGATATCGTTTATTTACGCAGCTAGTAGTGTTCACTTTCAGCTATACTTGTAATACTGAAAGCATTTCACCTTCTGCTCAAGTGGCTTTATAAGTTCTAGGAGCCACTTGGATGAGTGGTGAAACATCTTCACCGAGGATGAACAAGACTGACCTTTTTTCTCTTTGCTGAAATTTCATCAAAATTTTCTCCAAATTTTGCCATTTTGGCTGTATGCATTGGAGTCAATGGAGAAGGCAGAATTAAGGTCCTCCTTTAGTGGTTTTTAAAGGTGCATTTTATTTGTTTATTTATTTTTTTTTAAATTTGACTTTATTGTTACGGAAAGGAAAAAAGTTTAAAATAATTCAAGTGAAAGCCTATTTGTTTTTTTTCCCTTTTTTTTGTTGTTATTTTATGTTCTTTCACAGAAAGCCAATAAGCCCCGGTTTACACAGGGGCGACTTGTCAAGTCACGTTCCGTTCTGTACTATGGAACCGTTCTAATAGGAACGACTCAAGTCGCTCCGACTTAGAAAAAGGTTCCTGTACTACTTTTGGACGACTTCAGGGCAACTTGCATTGACTTCTATACAGTCATGTGCGGGTCGCCTTAAAGAGTTGCGCTGCAAGTCGGGCTGCCCCTGTGTGAACCGGGGCTTAGGGTTTAAAAAAAAAAACAGCACACACATATTTTTGTTTGATTTTTTTCCCCCCTGTATATTATTTAGTAAAAAAGGACAATAAAATGCATCCCAAAAAAATTTTACAAAAATAAATAAAATACATTGCAAAACAACAATGCTACGTTTCTGTAAACACATCTAAGCAAATTTTGCTTAAAGAGGAACTGCAGTCTGTCACATAATTTGTAATAACATCTTTGGCATTCTGAAGTTTCCCTCCAACCACTTTGCATATTCTTTTATATATACTGTGATTCTGTATTTGCCAAATATGCTGCAGAAATCTCCCTCCACTGAGTCTGGCTGCAACTATTTTAACTGTGGGCAGCTGAAGCTGCTGCCTGTTTACTTCTTGGATTTACACAGACACACAGAGGCACTCCTCCAGCTCTGCAGCCCTGCAGCTCTCATTGGCCCTCTTATGACTCATCCCCCCTTCCTTCCTTCCTGGCAAACTCTCATAAGAGTGAGAGAGAGAGAGCTGTGCATGATGTCATAAGCCTAGGCCTTTTACCAGACAAGAAACAGGAAGTGGGCTATATAATGTATTTACTGGCAAAAAAAAAAAGTTTTACTATCCAAAGTTAAACAACAAAGGCAGAAGATTTAATAGATGAAAAGTTGAAAAAATGACTGAATGTCCACTTTAAAGAGGAGCTCCAGCCCCCAAATACTATAGCTGCTGACTTTTAGTATTAGGGCACTTACATGTCCAGGGATCCTGCGGTGTCCTCAACCAAGCCGATTCTTGGATCGGCTCTGCGGTGTTGGCACCGCCATCTTGGGTAAGGGAAACCGGCAGTGAAGCCTTGCAGTTTCACAGCCAGTTTCCCACTGTGCATGTGCGAATCGCACTGTGCTTTCTCAATGGGCAGGGGGCGGCAAGGTCTGAACTTCTGGCTAAGTGCGCCGTGGCAAACTCAGCAAGAAGTGAGAGCGGGTACCTGTCAAAACCAGGTACCCGCTCCCCCCCACAAGGTGCCAAATGTGTCACCGGGGGGGGGGAGACAAGCGGAGCTTCCCCTTTTGGGTGTACTGAACTCTAGGCAGATAGTAAAGACACAAATGAATGCAGCTCCGTAAATCATTATTACGTAATTAAATATATATTTTAAATAGGTGCAGTATTTGATTCTGACCTGATATCGGACTCTCACAGTCCCTATACAGCAGGGCTGGAGTATAAGAGGAAGAAGCAGAGCAAGGAGCAAATTAGCGATAAGCTGATAGGAGAGAGTGGAGTGATAAAGAAACAAAGCTCATCACTGTGCTGTTTCTCCTTTCACTGTCCAGTCACAGGCAGGGGGCTCGTCCGGGATGACTTGGGCTCAAAGGAAGCAGGTTGAATGATGCTAGCCCACAGACTGAGGACATCTAGTGGCAGAAAAAATTACTTTGAGGAAAATATCTGGATTGAAGCTAAATATTGCCACGAAAAACTGTTTTTCCTTTTATTTTCTAAGGGCTTTTCATTTTCATCTTATTGTTTTTGCCTGTACTTTCATGGAAATCTAAATTTGTAGCGGACTTAATTTCTCAAAAATCACTTCGCTCATCCCTAGCTTTCAACATTACACACCGAGTGCAGTAGATTGTGACTCACTGCTTCCAGCTGTACCATGACCAGATCAATGTGAACCTTCACAGATATGTATTCATGCACTTCTTTTTACTTTGAATTCTTTTTTTGCAGACAGTTGCTGAAAAGCGAGCTGGGCTCATTTATCACCGATTACTTTCAGGTAAGCAATGCAACTGCTTAGAGTAACTAAAATTTCGAGTGGAGACCTGCCGGGTTTTCACCTAGTAATTTTACAGCGGCCTCGATCCCTCAGCCTACGGTTTAGTGATTATGAATCAGACGGCGTTAACTGTAACAAGGCTCTCATTTGTGGTCGCCGCTCTCTGCATTTTGGTTTTGTTTTTACTGTACGTGTCTCTTCCAAGGCTGCATTCTGTCCCTTGTGCATTTCATAACTTGTACAGCATGCTGTAAATAATGATGCTCGGTCAGCGGTTTGCTTTTGTTTTTTTCTTTGTTGTTTTGGAAGCATTGTTTGCTACTTTTTATACGTTTCTTTTGGGGATGCTTATATACGTGTTTGTTAACAAGTCTAGATGCAGTTATGGTTTGAACCAACTGCTGTCCTGAGCCACGTTCTAAAATTTTCACGCACGTTGAAATCAACGTTTGCTAGAAAGTTACTTAGAGCCCCAAACATATTTTTTTTTTCTGAAAGCAGAGTCCCTGGAGAATAAAATGGTGGCTGTTGCAATTTTTTTTATATCACAAGATAAATAGAAACCAAACATGTTGAGATTTAAAATCGCATATGCCTGTGAAATTTTGACAAACCACAGTACCCAAAATTGTCCAGAGGGGATGCTTTAAAAGCCTGTACAGGTTACTGGTTTAGAGTTTAATTATGAATTATGGCCCTAGAATTATTACTTTCACTCCGACATTCGCAGAGAGACCTCCATATATGGTGCAATCACTGTTTACATATGCATGCGGGACCTACATGTACGTTTTGCATTTGTGAGTGAGCGGGGGGGGGGGCGGGATGCTTATTCATTCTATTTTTGATTTAAATGTGTTTTTTTTTTTTTTTTATATAACCTTAATGCTATCACAAGGGGGCTAAGAAGCCCCCTTGTCACAGCTTTGGGCAGTGACAGGTCCTCCTTTATGGAGACATCAGGGGGTTTATGAGCACCCAATGTTTCCCCTGTCCTCCAAAGCAGCTAACCAAGCATTGATTGGCTATAACAGCCAGGGAATGACAGCTCTGAAACTGGAAGTGATGTCACTTCCGGGTTCATTAGATGCAGAGGAGATCAGGGAACAGATGGTATTTCCTCTGTGTGAAGCCATTCTGCGTGTTTACCACTGTCCTGGGTTCCTCAGAAAAAAGGGAGAACCCAGGAACCACCGCAGGCATTGGCAAGAGGAGGGCAGTCCTTCTCAGCACTGTAAAAGTGATCGGACGGCTATAAAGCTGCCTGGATCACTTTTACAAAACAGTTGATTGGCAGCCATGTTTTTTTTTTTTTTTTTTTTGACCCTGACATTTCTCTAGGAGTCTCAGCTGTGCCTTATCATAGGATGGACCCATTGACACTTGGCCGTTGAGGCAATGCGCACGGAAATGCAACACACCTGCTCTATGTGTGGCGCTATTCATTGTGAATAGCACCCCAACGTATTGTGCAGTACAGCCCAACACACACCGCAGACTCACAATGCATATACCATGTGTTATGATGAGCTGCATTTTTAAAGAATTATGTAAGCTGATCTACAGCACACCTCCCATTATCCTACGCCACATCTGATGGAGCAATATCAATGGAAATCAATCCTTGGTTCTTTTGAAAATAAGTAGCCTAATGTTTTTTGGTCCAATAGGTGGTGTGTCAAGTGTATCAAGGCAACATTGTTGCATAATGGATAGTTAATGTTTTCAGCATTGTTTAAATTGTAAATATGTTGTAATAAAATCTGCTTAATTTTACTGTGTTGTCATTGTGATGCCTATAAAGTCAATCATCCAAATTTCCTTAATTGTCTAAAGAGTTATGTACACCTTTTCATTTGTTGTAGTGTGTTGATAGCCCATTCAGCATTCAGCCCCCCCCAGCACACAGCGGGTGATTGAGAGCCTCAGCTGTGCATATTTCCCTTTGAGACTGTGTAGAGGGAGGTGACGTCACCTCTTAGCCCTTTTTTTTTTTTTTTTTTTTTTTTTTTTTTTTTTAGCATATTTGCTAGAAAGTTATTTAGAATCCGCAATTTTTTTTTCTTAAAAGCAGTGTACCTGGAGAATAAAAAAATTGGTGTTATATCACAAGATAAATAGAAACCAAACATGTTGGGATTTAAAATTGCATATGCCCGTGAAATGTCAACAAACCACAGTACCCGAAATTGTCCAGAGGGGAGACTGTGTAGAGGGGGTGGTGTCCATTCCCTCCACTCAGGTCTCAGCCTACACTCAGTTCCTTGCTCTATGCTGTGCAGTGTGTGATGTCCCCTCTCAGCCCCCTGCCTTCTGAATCTCATAAATTCTAGAAGAGAGATAGCTGCAGATAAACTGGTACAACTTGTAGGGGGATTTGCTTATCTATGTTTATCACCTGAGGCCAGTCACTTCACTAGGTATATGGAAGAGCTTATAACAGCTTTAAACATTTGTAAGGCCAACTCTTTCAGTGCTTGATGCAGAAGTAGAGTAGCTGGTGCCCATGCCCATCTAGGCTCGAAAACCCTCTTCTGGTACAAAAATAGTGATGGCCAATGCAATGTGTCCTAGTGAAGTTCAACTCTAATACAGCAATAATGTGTACTTAGCCCTCATTCCCAGTACGCACGGTTGGACCAGTGGTTGGCGGCACCTAGCAGGTATTAGACATGCCTACCAAGTGCTCCCTTTTTGAAGCTTATCCTTGGTAAATAATTGTACTGTATACACTGGGCATGTTATGAATGACAAACTGTTGTATCTGCAGAATCAGCTGCTCTCAAAGGGTCTGGCCTTCATGGAGGAGAAAATCAAGCTGTATGAAGGTGAGCCACAACAAAAGCATGCTGAGCTTTGTGCATTATGGAAAAGTAGGATGCAAGGGCTGTACCGAAAGTAATGCAAAAGTGGGCATCACTTACATAGGTAATTTAATTTTCACAGGTTGGTAGAGCAACACTTCCTCTATGGTAACTCTTCTTCTTTCATTGCAGTTAAATAATGGATTCCAGTCAGAAGCAACATGCCGTCATTGAGTTCTTGATGAAGGAGGAGTACCGGCGAACCAACATCCATAGGAGGCTACACAATGTTTACGGAGATGGCACCATAGACGAGCGATGTCTTGCCATTGGTGACTCTTGTGAATGGTGTCATCTGCATAAACATTCTGTAGCTTTTGTCGGACAGCCTGCACTCCTTCTTCATCAAAAACTCAATGACGGCATGTTGCTTCTGCTTGGAATCATTTATTTTTTTGAATGACCTACAGCAGTGATAGCGAACCTTGGCATCCCAGATGTTTTGGAACTACATTTCCCACTGCAGTGTAGATGAGCATCATGGGAAATGTAGTTCCAAAACATCTGGTGTGCCAAGGTTCACCATCACTGACCTACAGTATGTAAAGTTAATAATAAAATTATGCCCACTTTTACATTACTATCATTACAGCCCTCGTCTATCAAGAAAACATGCTATTACTACATATAAAGCCTTTAACAAGTTATCACCTCTGTATATGTCTTATTTAGTCTCCAGACATGCCGGACACCCAATAAGGGTCAGATTTAGACCTTGGGGGGGCCTGGGGCACTTCAGGTTTGGGAGGTCCCTCATACACGGAGTTGGTTTACGTTTGTCGCACATTTTTAAAATGCACACAACACCATTTTGAGGTCATGCATGCACACATGCATGCAGTCATAGGCCACCTTGCTTAAAGCAGAGTTCCACCCAAAAGTGGAACTTCTGCTTTAAGGCCTCCTCCCCACCCCCTTCTATGCCACATTTGGCATGTAATTTTTTTTTTTTTTTTGGGGGGGGGGGGTACCTAGTTTTGACAGGTACCCAGCTCCCACTTCCACTCGGGCCGCAGTTCTTCTCTCCCCCTCCCCCCCTGCAATCTTCTGGGACATGTCCCTCCCGGCCTTTGAGGAGGCACAGCACGACTGCCGGGTGCCCACACTTGTGATGCCGGCGCCGGAGAGAACCAAGGGTTCAGGCAGTCGCATCGCTGGACCGTGGGACAGGTGAGTGTGTGTTTATTAAGTCAGCAGCTACACTTTTTGTAGATGCTGACTTTTAATGAACACAAAAATGAGTGGAACTCCTCTTTAAGAGCATAAGTGCTCTATGTATGGTTCGCTTGGGCTGCTGAAATTAATTTTTAAAAATTGATACAATGCACTAGTCAAGAGTAAAAACATTTAGGCCCCTTTCACACGTGTACAACCTGAAAGTAGTGTGACTTTGCCGCGACTTGAAGCAATGCCTGTGTTATCTTGAGGTCTATGGACCTCAAGTCACGTCAAAGTCGGAACAAAGTAGTGCAGGGAGTACTTTGAAGTCGCTGCAACTTGAAATCACACAGATATTAACGGTACTCATTGGAAATCATGGGGTAGGACTTGTCATATGACTTTGCAGTCCCAAGTCGCACAAGTGTGAAAGAGGTCTTACAGATGATGGCTGGCAAAATGTTACTTTGCAAAATACATTTAATAAAAGTAATATTTTTTTTTTATTTTTTTTTTATTATTTTCATATATATATATATATATATAAATTTTTTTTTGTATAGGGGGCCTGTGGCCGTTTGCCCCCTTATAAATCCAGCACTGCACCCAAACTGGGCTCCATTTACTGACTTCTACTTTCTTTGGTCATTATTTCTTCAGCCCCCCCCCCCCAGGGCTTCTCTCATGTTGGTCGCCTTCCCAGGAACTCCCTTCCACTGGCCATCGGGCACTCATAGCCATACCAAGTCTTTAAAGGCTTTTCAGAAAGGCAAATGGCCTGAATTCACAAAGTAGGGCATATTATATTGCAGTGAATGTGATTTTCACTTGTGGAGAACCATTCGCTGTAATCTAAACCAAATGCACCAGACTCATCTGCAGTGAAAGCTTAGTGGATTTTAGATTATCTGCTTTATATACATGTATACGTCCTACCGTCTTTCCAATGATCTGACGTTACCACTATACATTTATGCAAAACCCAACTGCCAAAGCCAAATCTCACCAAACTTTTGTTTATCCATAGTAAATCGTAACCTATATACTGGTTCTTATTCTTATTATTAGTGTTTTGTGTTTTTTTTTTTTTTTTTTTTTTTTTTTTGTGTCATAATATTGTATCTGTCAAACCTAGGTTGGGTTAACCCCTATGCATTTCTTTGATGCATGTGCTGTTGAAATCAATGGAAATTAATCAAAACGCTTTTCAATGCAAGTGCCAAGATGCTCATCAGCGCATTGCTGATGTGATGTACGTTATGATGCATTGGCATTCAAAAGAAAGTGCAAGTAGATTGTTGTGGAGAGGGCAGTTCACTATACAGCTGACTTCCCTTTCACTAATACCAAAGATTATCAATGCTGTTTTTTTTTTTTTTATATGCTTACTTCAGTCTAAAATGGCAATATCCAGGATGATTAGAGTTGAAAGTTCCATTGTAGCAGGGGACATTCTAGGGCAAGGGGTGGGCAACCTTAAAGAGGTGGAGACCTACCTGAACAACATGGGAGAAGTCAAAGATCACCGGGCACAGTGTTGCCTCCTCCCACCCGATTTAATCCTCTAATTTCCATACTACCATGTTGCAGTCACAGGTTTAAAACAGGTGAAGATGGAGTGCAGGTGGTTTTCCTCCGCATGGGACAGGAGGCAGCACTACAGAGGAGGCATTGGCTTATGTGGCTCTTGCTCCCTACTACAGCTCCAACTTTACAAGTAGTCCCTCTACATTGCACTCTATTTGATGCTCTGGAATGGCAGGTCAGCAAGTCCAGACTGCGATCTACCAGTCACCTGTCCACGATCTACTGGTAGATCACGATCTACAGGTCGCTGCCCTCCATTCTAAGGTGTGTATGTGCATGTATGTGTATATATAATATAATATGTGTGTGTGTGTGTGTGTGTGTGTGTGTGTGTATATGTATATATATGTATATATATATATATATATATATATATATATATATATATATATATATATATATATATATATATATATATATATATATTAGATAGATAGGGTGGGAACCCAATGTGCTGCTGAAGGACATTTGTTATCTGTGTTACTATTCTGCTGCTGGAGGAACCTCACCGCTTTCATCAGGCTTTTTTTGCGCCAGCTTCATAATTAATCCACCTGGGCCTTACAAGCCATACTTTCTGGGGGGTCTCTGTTTTGGGATCTTGGCTCTCATTGCCCCATAGGCATTACCCTATACTGTAGACCATCTTTTAGATCTTTCCACATTTTTGGGAACTTACTCTATTTTGGATTTTGGCTGATTCTCATTGGTGTCCCTTTTTCACGCCTGACTTCCTGTTGTTCTTCAGCATCTTCCTGTCGATTAAACTTTGTAAACTTTTGTTGTTTGTTTTTTATACCTGGGGTTCCTAATCTACAGAATACATCCACTAACTCTCCTGATGAAGATCCATTAATTATCGAAATGGTTCGAGCTACAGTGTGATATAATTCTTTGTATGATGTGTCTATGCAACCCATATAACCTTTAATTGTATATTTTATGTAAATCTGTTGCATTGATGGTGCTACCCACTATATATATACCCTAAAACAGGGGTCCCAAACTTTCTAAGCAAGGAGCAAATTTACTGTCTTTCAGGATTTAGGAGGGCCAGTCTGTGGTCAGTGTGAGTAGAAAATGTCCGAACATCAGTGCCCCGTCATTGGTTGTCATGGAAGAAATCGTACCCATTCTTGGTATCAGTGGGAAGAATAGTGCCCTATTAATGGTCTCAGTAGGGGGAATGGTGCCCCAGGAGCCATATAATGGCAAGAAAAGGGTCACATCTGGCCCCTGGGTTGCAGTTTGGAGACCACTGCCCTAGAAAGTCTCCTAGAAAGCAATTCATAGGCACAGTGACCATGGAACAAGAGGGCAGGGTCCGTGCCCATGAAAGTAGCAGCAATTTGGCATGTAAAAATAAAAATTAAAGCTTACCATTAAAAGCGGCAACATGGAGCAACCTTCCAACTTCCTAACCCAAGGGGAGTCCCAGATGCTCGAACACCGCTTAAAAAATAAAAGGTGCGTTTTCAGAGCATTTGCAGCATTAAATGTGTAACGCCAGTGGAGACAAGACTCTAATCAGATAGAAATTTTAAATTCCAGTACAAGTAAAGGTCTTTTAATCTTAACAAAGTCCCTTATATATTGCTTTCTAGGTGAAAACCGTGTCATGATTTTAGCAGAATTATGGGACCACTTCTTCATGGAAATCCTGCCAACGCTGCAAGCAATATTTTATCCTGTTCAGGTATTGTTCAAACATTTCCGTAGGTAAAATATAAAACCATATTTTATATTTACTCCAAAGACATGCTGGTAGGTTAATTGGCTTCTGTCCCAAAAAAAAAAAAAAAAATTGGCCCTAGTATATGAATGTGAGTTGGGGACCTTGGATTGGGGGCTCCTTGAAGGTAGGGACCGATGTGAGTGTGCGATGTATGTGTGCAGCGCTGCGTAAATTGACAGCGCTATATGGGTACCTTATATAAATAATAATAGATGAGCATCTTAACCGCATGCCGATCAGCCTCAGTTGTACTGCGGCATCATTGCTCGGCTGCACGAAACGCCGTCATGTTACGTCGGTAACATAGTCGGTCACTAGGGGGCGTGTGCGTGCACCCATGGAGCCGATGCGAGTGCCCAGCGGTCGCGATCACCGCCGGGCTCCCGTGATCGCTCGGGGCACACCGAGAACCGAGATCTGTGTGTGTAAACATACAGTTTACGGTCCTCTGAGGGGAAAACAGACAGATCGTCTGTTCATACAGAGTTTGATCAGTTTTCAGAAGAGAGCGATCTGAAGTCCGCTCTCTGCTGACGTCACTAAGTTCAGTCCAGGCACCGCCTCATCCTGACTTTGGAAGTCTGGATCCGCCAGCTGCTTGGACTGATGCCAATCTTAGCCTCTCAGCGAGCCGCTGAGAGGCTGAGACGGCCACTCCCCGCCTCTCCACAGCTCAGCGTACCTGTGAGCGTGGAGGATCAAAGCAGGAGAGCTGCTGACCCCCAAACCCATACTTCTCCTTTAAGGCCAGTTTCACACTGGGACGGTGGGTGCGTCTGCTATTTTTAGCTGCGCTTTATCATCGTTTTAGCGGCGGTATTCGGTCGCGGCCAAAAAGGGGTTAAAACTGCCCGCAAAGCGCCGGTCCATCAGCGCTATGCCAGCGGTATAGCCGCGGTGCCCCATTGATTCAATGGGCAGGAACGGTGTATACACCGCTCCTTCACAGCTCAAAAGATGCTGCTAGCAGGACTTTTTTCAGCGTCCTACCAGAGCACCGCTTCAGTGTGAAAGCCCTGAGGCTTTCACACTGGAGACACAGCAGCGGCTGTTTCAGGTCGGTTTGCAGGCACTTTTTTTAGCGCAATAGCACCTGCAAAACGACCCAGTGTGAAAGGGGTCTTAATAAGACGGCGTCTATTGCACATTAAACCCCAAAACCTCCTAATACAGCTAGTTCAGCCAGGAATTGGCTGTTTACCCCAACCAACTCTATACAGTCCCTGTACAATGGCGATTAGACATCAGAACAAGGTAGAATCAAAGTTCTCATCGTAATACAGTTATAGCAGCGTTGCCATCTATGGAATGCAGAAATAAATGCGCTATCATAGAGTTGTGTGCGCTCAGCTGCATTGCAGTAATTTTTATGTGTTGCTGAATAGAAGATCTATGGGATTGTTACATTTGTACAAATGGCTGCACACTACAAGGATGCAATGCACTAGCAGATGTCCATTGTGAGACGCTCTGAACTCAAACAAAGGCTGATTCTGTGGATTTGGTGTCTCTTGTTAAACAGTTTGATTGTTCCATTTGTATCAATCGGCTACATGTTACAAGAACATAGAACTATGGTTGGCTATTGTGGACAGAATGGAACTATATCCCCCTTTTTTTCAATTAATGCAAAGCAGCTGAGCCCAAACAACTGATGACGTATCTATTCCTGCGTTCCATGGATTATACCGCCGATATAGCTGTGTTATGACAAGACCTTAATTTTATCATATCCCGATGCTTGGTTGCCTATAGTACAGGGACTAATAAGGATCTGGTTGGGTAAAAACAACAGATACCTGGCTGAAATATCTATGTTAGGAAGTTTGAGGTTCATTGTGCTACAGTATAGATCAGTGTTTCTCAACCTTTTTATAGTCAAGGCACCCCCTAAAATTATGGACAGTCTCGAGGCACCCCATTCTAAAATGTAAAAAACTATTCTAATACTTTTACATAATACGTCAACATCCACACACATAGGACACCCAACGTTGGAGGTGATTTATTCTTCTAAATGCAATACACTTTTGTACACTGGTACTGACTAGTATTCCAATGTTTCTCCTCTCCTTCAGTTTTTCTCCATCACTCAGCTAATGTGACCCCAGCGCTGATGGAGAGGGGCAGGGGAGGGTTTACTGGTTGTTAGGATGCCGGAATTAGAAGGTAGTAATGCTGCACAATGAAAACCTGTGGCTTTGTCTAACTAAAAGGCAAGCTTTATCCACACGTCGGCTTGTATACAATTTTGGGGCAATTTGTAGGCATTTTGCCTAGGCACCCCTGAGGAGACCTCAAGGCACCCCAGGGTGCCCGTGCGCCCTGATTGAAAAAGCCTGGTATACAACCCCTGGCAAAAATTATGGAATCACCAGTCCCTGAGGATGTTCCTTCAGTTGTTGTAGAAAAAAAGCAGATCACAGACATGGCCAAAAACTAAAGGCATTTCAAATGGCAACTTTCTGACTTTAAGAAACACTAAAAGAAATCAAGAAAAAATTGTGGTGGCCAATAACAGTTAGATTTATAGAACAAGCACGGGGAATAAATGATGGAATCGCTCAACTCTGAGGAAAAAATTATGGAATCATGAAAAACAAACAAACAAAATAACACACCAACACATCACTAGTACTTTGCTGCACCACCTCTGGCTTTTATAACTGCTTGCAGTCTCTGAGGCATTGACTTAATGAGTGATAAACAGTACTCTTCATCAATCTGGCTCCAGCCTTCTCTGATTGCTGTTGCCAAATCATCTTTGCAGGTTGGAGCCTTGTCATGGACCATTTTCTTTAACTTCCACCACAGATTTTCAATTGGATTGAGATCCGGACTGTTTGCAGGCCATGACATTGACCTTATGTGTCTTTCTTCAAGGAATTTTTTCACAGTTTTTTGCTCTATGGCAAGATGCATTATCATCTTGATAAATTATTTCATCATCCCCAAACATCCTTTCAATAGATGGGATAAGAAAAGTGTCCAAAATTTCAATGTAAACCTGTGCATTTATTGAAGATTTAATGACAGCCATCTCCCCAGTGCCTTTACCTGACATGCAGCCTCATATCATAATTGACTGTGGAAATTTGCATGTTTTCAGTCGTCTGCATAAATCTCATTGGAACGGCACCAAACAAAAGTTCCAGCATCATCACCTTGCCCAATGCAGATTTGAGATTCATCACTGAATATGACTTTCATCCAATCATCCACAGTCCACGATTGCCTTTCCTTAGCCCATTGTAACCTTGTTTTTTTGTGTTTAGGTGTTAGAGATGGCTTTCTTTTAGCTTTTCTGTATGTAAATCCCATTTCCTTTAAGCGGTTTCTTACAGTTCGGTCACAGATGTTGACTCCAGTTTCCTCCCATTTGTTCCTCATTTGTTTTGTTGTACATTTTCTGTTTTCAAGGCATATTGCTTTAAGTTTTCTGTCTTGACACTTTGATGTCTTCTTTGGTCTACCAGTATGCTTGCCTTTAACCACCTTCCCATGTTGTTTGTATTTGGTCCATGTTTTAGACACAGCCGACTGTGAACAACCAACATCTTGTGCAACACTGCGTGATGATTTACCCTCTTTACCTACATACTAACAAGCAGATTTAATCTGATACAGGCGTTAGTGTTTGTAATGAAAATTTACAGGGTGATTCCATAATTTTTTCCTCAGAATTGAGTGATTCCATAATTTATTCCCTGTGCTTGTTCTATAAATCTAACTGTTACTGGCCACCACAATTATTTTTCTTGATTTCTTTTAGTGTTTCTTAAAGCCAGAAAGTTGCCATTTGAAATGCCTTTAGTTTTTGGCCATGTCTGTGATCTGCTTTTTTTCTACAACAATAAACAACTGAAGGAACATCCTCAGGGACTGGTGATTTCCATAATTTTTGCCAGGGGTTGTAGACAAAAGCATTAGTATAGATAAAAGCATTTAAAAAAAAATAACAATCGTGTCTTACTAGCTCTGGTTTTGCACAGAGTAGCCCCGATCCTCCTCTTTTGGTATCCCCCCTCATCTCTCCTGCAGAGTGCCCCCAAAGCAAGCTGCGTGCTCTGGGGGCACTCGTGTGTGCTCGGTCCTGAGCTGGCTGTATGTCCATTGACACACAGGGAACAGCTCGGCCCCCTGTTCTCTCCTCACTGGCTGTGACTGACAGCAGCAGAAGACAATGGCTCCTGCCTCTCTGTCCAATGGGGCAAGAGAGAGTCCGAGAGAGACGCTGTTCTCATGCACATCGCTGGATTGAGACCAGGCTCAGTTAAGTATAAGAGGTAGCGGGGGAAGGCGCTGCATGCAGAAGGTGTGTTTTTTTTTTTTTTTTTTTTTTTTACCTTAATGCACCTTGTACTTTTTAATAACCACTTTAAGGGCCAATTTAGGCCTTATGCCCTCATAGTTACAAAGTTGGTCTTGTTGAAAAAAGACACAAGTCCATTTAGTTCAACCAATAGCATAATATAAATAAACAGAAAACCTCCATATACACAACCATAAACACACAGTTGTTCCAGAGATAGGTAAACATCTCCACTAAAGCATGGTCCAATTTGCTTCAGTGAGAGAAAAATACATTCCTTCCTGATCACCCAAGAGTCAATCAGATATTCCCTGAATCAACAGACCCTGGTGTTATCTATAAATAAATATTAATATCCAGTTAGATTGTGTGCATCTAGGAATGCATCCAGCTCCTTTTTTTTTTTTAAACAATCTTCCGAGTTGGCCAAAACTAGCTCTTGAGAAAGATCTACTGAGTTGGCCAGAACTTGTTCCTTGAGAACATTCTACTGTGTTGGCTAGAACTAGTTCCTTGACAGTTCACAGCTCTTACTGTGAAGAAGCCTTTCCATATATCTGGAGGTTAAATCTCTTTTCCTCCAGACGTAAAGAGTGCCCCTTTGTCCTCTGTAATGACCTGAAAGTGATAACTCTACACCAGGGGTATCAAACTGGTGGCCCTCCAGCTGTTGTCCTATCATGCCTCTGCCTCAGGGAGTCATGCTTGTGCTTTGCAATGCCTCAAGGGACTTGTAGTTTCGCAACAGCTGGAGGGCCGCCAGTTTGAGACCCCTGATCTACACCAAGCTCACTACAGTATATAGATCACCCTTATTTTATAGGCACCAGCAAGAGCCCAATGGATTCCTGTGGCTGGATTCACAGGTGGTTGTGGACAGTTGAGTCTGCTCAGCTTGTACAAAGCAATGACATGCTGACATTGGCTGACGCAATCGTACATGTAGCAATTACCTGCGATTAGGAACAGATGATCAGTCCTGGACACAACTGTCCACAACCACTTGTGAATTCAGGGGCAGGAATCTGCTGAATTCTTGTCACAGCTGGCAATAAAAATACCGTGTCCATGAGGTCAGTTGTGTTTTTATCTCAATGCACCAAACACACGTCTGACTTTCCCCTGTTAAAAACAGTGCATGTTTCCATCTCTGTGCTGCAGTGAGGTGCATTTTTAAAAAATACATTTTTTTTTCTGTGTTTTAATGTGTTTTGAGGCCCTTAGAAGTCAAGGGTAATGCATCAAAATACAGGTCACGTTTTGACAACAGGCACTCACAAGGGTTAGTCAATGGCTGTTCACTCTATCCACTCCAACTTCTAACTTTTAAAAATGCATTGGAAACGTGCAATAATCCATGTCAATAATGCATGTCAAATCACAAAGGAAATGTAGGTTGACGCATGACAACACACCTGCCTGACACTCCAAAAAAAAGCAGCTCCTAATAGCCGCTAATATGCATTTGTGAGATGAGATTTTTGCATATTATTTTATATAGAATTAAAAAATAATTGTGTAATTTTATATTTTATATTTATTTCTGAGGTTCTTTATACCATTTTTCTCTTTTCTGTATATACACTGAGCAAAATTATAAACGCAACACTTTTGTGTTTGCCCCTATTTATCATGAGCTGAACTTAAAGATCTACACCTTTTTCTATGTACACAAAAGGCCTATTTCTCTCAAATATTGTTCAAAAATCTGTCTAAATTTGTGTTAGTGAGCACTTCTCCTTTGCCGAGATAATCCATCTACCTTACAGGTGTGGCATATCATAATGCTGATTGGACAGCATGATTATTGCACAGGTGTGCCTTAGGCTGGCTGGAGTGTGCAGTTGGCATGCTGACTGCAGGACCAGAGCTGTTGCCCTTGAATTGAATGTTCATTTCTCTACCATAAGCCATCTCCAAAGGTGTTTCGAAGAATTTGGCAGTACATCCAACTGGCCTCACAACCTCAGACCACGTGTAACCACACCAGCCCAGGACCTCCACATCCAGCATCTTCACCTCCAAGATCATCTGAGACCAGCCACCAGGACAGCTGCTGCAACAATTGGTTTGCATAACCAAAGAATTTCTGCACAAACTGTCATAAACCGTCTCAGGGAAGCTCATCTGCATGGTCGTCGTCCTCATTGGGGTCTCAAACTGACTTCAGTTCATCGTCGTAACCGACTTGAGTGGACAAATGCTCACATTCAATGGTGGTGGGGTTATGGTATGGGCAGGCGTACGCTTTGGGCATTGAACACAGGTGCATTTTATTGATGGCATTTTGAATGTACAGAGATACTGTGAGGCCCATTGTTGTGCCATTCATCCACGACCATCACCTCATGTTGCAGCACGACAATGCACGGCCCCATGTTGCAAGGATCTGTACACAATTCCTGGAAGCTGAAAACTTCCCAGTTCTTACATGGCCAACATACTCACCGGACATGCTCTGGATTGGCGTATACGACCACGTGTTCCAGTTCCTGTCAAAATCCAGCAACTTCACACAGCCATTGAAGAGGAATGGACCAACATTTCACAGGCCACAATCAACAACCTGATCAACTCTATGTGAAGGAGATGTGCTGCACTGCGTGAGGCAAATGGTGGTCAGACCAGATAGTGACTGGTTTTTGGACCCCCCCAGACCATTTTAGAGTGGCCTTTTATTGTGGCCAGTCTAAGGCACACCTGTGCCTCAATCGTGCTGTCTAATCAGAATCTTGATATGCCACACCTGTGAGGTGGATGGATTATCTCGGCAAAGGAGGAGTGCTCACTAACACAGATCGAGACAGATTTGTGAACAATGTTTGAGAGAAATAGTCCTTTTGTGTACATAAAAAAAGTCGTAGATCTTTAAGTTCAGCTCATGATAAATAGGGGCAAACACAAAAGTGTTGCGTTTATAATTTTGCTCAGTGTAATATATATTTTTGGTTTAATGGAACCAACACCAATTTGGAGTAGGTAACGTGCCCACAAAACTGCCCATTTGTTTACCGGTCTTGGCTATTCTTCTTCTTCTTCTTCTCAGGAAATATAAAACTCTCTCAGAGAATTAATAATGCTCAGCATCCTGTTAGCCTCGCCCAATACATTGCAGTGCAATCCCGGGACGTGGGACAACAGGAAGAATATTTTTTGTTTATAGAACAGTCCTCCTAAATCTTTTTACCCAGAGCAGGGGTCTCAAACTGGCGGCCCTCCAGCTGTTGGAAAACTACAAGTCCCATCATGCTTGTAACTGTCAGCCTTGCAATGCCTTGTGGGACTTGTAGTTTCTCAACAGCTGGAGGGCCGCCAGTTTGAGGCCCCTGACCCAGAGGAACCCTTTAAAATAGTTTCAAGTCTTAGGGAACCCTGTAAAAATGGCTCCCTCGGGGGTCGATGAGAAAGGAAGAATGCCACCCTTACAGACAGATAAAAACCCTGCCATGTAGCGCTGGACCTGGATCTAATGGGAGTTAAACCAAATACAGCTCAAGGGACCCATTCTAACCTAAGGTTTCCACGAAGCCCTAGCTGAGAATGTCTGCTATAGAGAGACCTTAGTCAAATGTAACCTGTTCACTCTGAGTTTTTCTCTTTTAGACCATTTCATTCAAATCCAGTAAATGAGGACCAGATTCCAAATGCGTTATAGGCATTATACTAAGGCTTTATTTACCCTCTGCATTTTAGTGTGATGAGTTAAAAAGAATCCTGCTTGCTGCATCTTTGGAGTGGTTTCCATCAAAATGCACTTTCCATAGGGATGAATGAGATGAGGTGTGAATTTAACCTAAAGTAGGCCATAGATGATACGATTTTCTTTGGAAGGAAAGAAAATCACTTGATTCCCTCACTAACATAGACAGTGTTGATGGCAGAATGCCTCCCTCATCGCTATTGTGTTCTGCTGGTGGGTGGGGGGCACAGGGAGCCTTCCTATAGCCGCCAGCAGTAATTGAATGTAAAAATCCGACAGACTGGATCGACTTCAGCACAACCAGCCTGCCCATAGATGGATTGAATCTCGGTCGGTCCCTGCTAAACTGGCCAAGATTCAATCCATCTATGGCTGGCATTACAGACTTTTTTTGAGATGGGAATGAGGGACACCTATTGACAAAAGTATATAGGCATAGGTCACACAATTATTAGGTAAACACACAAGTGCTTTTTTTACCACTACTATAAATTTATACTGGCTTTGAAAATTAACAAATACAGCCATTTAGAATTTCTGAGGAAAGGTTTAGCACTGGGAAACACTTTTTGATCGATAAATAGTGCATTTTATATACAATTAAATAGATCAGACCAAAATGAGGCACAAATGAGGAGGAAAGAGGGACAGAGGGACTTTGCTCCAAATGAGGGACAGTCCCTCAAAATCAGGGAGATCAGGAGCTATGATAGTATCACAAGTTGGAATGGTGTACTCCAATGTTTCTCAACTCCAGTCCTCAAGTACCTCCAACAGGTCATGTTTCAGGATTTCCCTCAGATGAAACGGTTGTGGTAATTACTAATGCCAGCCATACACGGTTCGAATTTCGAAAGCATTTTCTTTCGAAAAATCGTATGAAAGAATTTTCGTATGAATTTCGCACCATTAGTGGCCTGCAACAACGGCTGATTTTCATGCGGCAATCAAATTTGAGGAATCGCACATGTTGGAAATTTTTTGAAAAACGAACGATTTTCTAATCAATGATGGGAGAATCGTGCGAGAAATGTAATAAGAAAATAAAATTTACGGAGAGAAAAGAAGATTCCCGCCCACGAAAATTCTTTTCTGTAGCAACATGAGGTGAAATTGAAGGCTTGGTCGGCCGAATTTCGAAAATCAATGGTGGCATCATCGGATCACAAAAAAACTAACTTTCTGATTTTGAAAAGAAAATTAGTTTGAAATTCGACTATGTATGGTCTGCTTAAGGCAGTGAAACTGATCAAATCACCTGTGCAAAATAATGGAGAGCCTGAAAACATGACCTTTTGGGGGTACTTGAGGACTGGAATTGAGAAAAATTGGTGTACTCAACCTGTCTCGGCACAACAAAGTGATATGTTGTTGGGTACATTCTCTAGCAATAAATATCCAGTGTTTCCTTGTCTTTTTTTTTTTTTAACTTTAACTGCTGTGTCTACTCCATATAAATTTTGGGCCTCACCCTTTTGTCATCTACCAACATCTATGGGTTCCGAAAAGCAATGGTTAATGGAACTACAGGAGTTAAGATCACATAATAACTGAGAGCGGGTAGAAGTTGCCCTCATTAAGACCTATATATATGGAGATTGAAGTTATTAATTAACGTTACACCAAATTTTCCTTTTGTGGTTTCACTAAATTGCTGTATTATGTCTCGGGTGTATTAATGATTAGCAGCTGTCGTAAACACTATTGCCTCTAGGGGACCAGAATTCTTAATAGGGTAGAGAATGTAGAAATGTAAAATGAAAGCCTAGACTGAATCAGTGATTATCGGCATGTAACAACTAGAACCTGTGAATTACTAATTAGTTCCAGTAAAAATGGCAAAACGTCTACTCTGTTTACTTTTAATCACCTAATCCAGTTTATCAGTTGTAGATTTCCACTGTGTTTCTATGACATTGTGTATTATGCAACCTTCCTCTAATGCTCCAGTGTTTGTGGGCTAGGCTGTGATGGGCTCGGAGGAAGAGTAGTATTGTGGTTAAATGTCTTATTTACAGGGTTATGTCGCTGGAGGCTGCTTGGGGCACACAGGAGTCCTGCCTGGGTGCCAATTGTTGCATGAAGTTCTTGGACTGAGAACCGGACTGTTGGGTTGACTATAAACACAAAGTGCTGTTTTGGTAATGCTGGCTTCTTCAGACATAGGGGTCAGTACAGATAGTAGTGCAACCAAGGTGAGGTGCACCAGATGATGCATGAGGAGACTGGCCATTGAGTACCACCAATGTCCACCTCACAGAGGTGCATGAGACAAGCATGTATATTTTGGGGTAGCTTTGTATTTGCATGCCATCGGCAAGGGATCAAGAATGGGAAGACATTGCCAAGAGCTCTAAAAAGTGTGAGCAGTCATGTACTATAGTAGGCCATAAATGGATAGAATTTTCCAACTAAAAAAGAAGGCTTAGAAAAATTTGTACAAAATTCTCAGAACATTCGAAAGATTTTGTTTGCTTTTAACATTTGATTTTTGGAATGAATGGACTTTACTAAACAAAAACCACATAACACTGTTAGAAATGTGTTCTTTCGAGAAGAATTTTCCTTCCTGCTCCTTCAAATTTTCTCGTGACTGTGGTCAAAAAAGAACATCCATTTGAAGCACTATGATTAGAAAAAAGAATAACCTTTTTTAGAACTTTATTTTCCCAAGAATTTTCTTTTGAAATTCTACCCATCTATGGCCAGCTTATGCCACAGCCCCTAGGAAGAAGTTGTTCTGCAAGTCCAATGAGGCTGAACAAATTTGACAATGACTCTACTATGACAGAATATTTTGAAGGTGAAGGATCCTGCCCATTCAGCCAAAGTTAAAATGGACTTCTGTTGGATCATGTGCAGTGTACATTGATATCTTCAGTGGGTTTCCATCCCAGTTGCATTTTCTTTGGAGGTCCAGGCTGTTTTTCTGTAACATTCTGCCTATGCATGACTGTGGCCATTGAGCACCACCACCGTTCACCGAAAAGAGGTTGGGTTAGTCCTCAAGAGACAAGCATGTGTATTCTGGTGTCCCCTGGATTGTCTGGCATTGGCAAGGGATCAAGAATGGGCAGACCTTCCCAATAGTTTTAAAACTGTAAGTAGTCATGTACTATGCCACAACCCCCAGGAACAAGTTGTTCTTCAAGTCCAATGAGGGTGGGCAAACCTGACAATAACTCTATGATGGAATATTGTGAATGTGAAAGATCCTACCCATTCCACTGAAGTTGGAGCTGGCCTTTATTGGATCATATGCAGTGTGCATTGCCATCTTCAGTGGGTTCTATGCCAGTTTCAGGGGTTTAGTGAACTGCATTTTCTTTAGAGGTCCAGGCTACCTATGCACATATGTTGCCTTGCCTGTTCAAGATTTGTTTGTATATACACTAACCAAATTTTGGTTCTGATCTTTAATGGACTTGGATACCAAGGCCAATGTGTATAGTATCCTTCTTAAAACATACTAGTTGCCTAGATCTCATGCTGGTCTGTTGGGTTTATTACTTGGATACTGTCCTGGAAGAAGTATACAGATCAAGTGTTCTGCCTTCACTGTGGTTTTCTAATTTTTATGCTCATTCCAGATCAGAAAATAATAATGGCAGATGCAGCAAAGCAAATAGTATTCTTAGAAGGATATGAAGAATATCAACTACAGTATTTTTCTCAATGCAGATTTCTTTGAATATTTTTTTTTTTTACTGCAGCGAACTGTAATCTGATTGGCTCTGACATTTTGCATATCACCTTGTGACCCCTTGTGGTTCTTTGCAATAAGACTGGTATGCTTGTGCTTGTCTTCCAGGGCCAGGAGCTCACTATCCGTCAAATTGCTCTGCTCGGCTTTAGGGACTTGGTCTTATTAAAGGTGAACCTGGACAAAACACTACCTCTGATGCAGTCCCGGATCCCACCGCCCATCCTGCAGATGCTGCTGGTCCTTCAGGTAGGAGTTGAAAGATGGTGATGGGACGTAACAGTATGGTTATCCATTCCAGGGCTCAGTGACTTTTGATAAAAAATTGTTTAACATTATGGGGCTATATATGTTGACACTGAAAAAATATTTTTATTTTGAAACATGCCACATTTAAATTTTTTAAAATGGTAAAAATTTGGGAAAAATTTGTAGTTACGGTAAATAGTATGAAGCGTGCAAAACAGAAAATATTTTCTCGCTGGTAACGAATAAGTCCTTCCTTTAGCAGCCAAGTTGCACATTTTTGAATGGCTTCCCATTGCATCTTCATGTCAGCAAACTGCAGCTCTGAATTAAATTAAAAAAAAAAAGGTGCAGGTGTTTTTCATTCACTTTGTTCATTGGCAACACATTAAAAAGAATGGGGGATGTCTTTGCAACACATGAGAGTAGAAAGAGGTGTGTGTGTGTGTGTATATGTGTATATGTATATATATATATACATACACACAGGGTTGCAAAGCAGGGATTGCCTATCATATTTCCAAATAAAGTATACAGATGACTACTTACAAATATAAATAGGAAGTATAATAATCTAAACATGGCACCTTTTTTCATTTTAGATACATTGTGGGTGGGTTAAGCCTCCTGTTAGGTTTTTTTTTGGCCATCTGCATCTCTTTTGGGAGTCTTCCCTTCACTTGCTGTCCTGTAGACTCAAGGATATCTTTCCAATGTGGGGGGGGGGGGTTGCCACAGGTGCAAGTGTCCCTATTGGATGATTTCCCCATTATCCCTGTTCTGGTGGCCACCCGCATTTTTAGAATCTCACTTTTCATTTATGGTGGCATGGGGTATCAGGACAATTAAAGAGGGTAAATCTCTCTAACAGGGATACAGACAGCATTAAAAAACCTGACAGGCCTACCTACCTCTCTTGGCCTCTAACCTCTTGACTCCCCTTACCCCCTAGTCTACCCTGGCTTTTCATTACTTCTCCACCTGCTGGGTGCACAACCCCTTTTCCGTTTGCACCACCCTCCTGCCTAACCATCCCTTGGTTTCTGCTTGGTCCTTCCTATGTTAAATTTATATAGGATGTAAACTATACCACTATATTGATATTGCAGAGCCCAGGGGAGACCCTGTTATTGTTGGAAACCTCCCTAGGACCCTCTGGCCATCACGGCCTCTGTTGCCGTTATGGAGGTTTTCTTTTCTTTTTTTATTTACATATCTTGTCTTTTTTGCCTTCTTTTGCAAACTAACCATTGTTATAGTTGACAAAGCTAGCCCCTGCGCCAGTGGAACTTTTGCATTTTATCTTCTTGTAATCGCCAAATACATACTATTGAAACAGGAAAAAAAACTGACAGGCGTTCTAACCCCTCTCCACTCTTTCTATACTGTATCTATTTCAGGCCTTTGTGAGCTAGATTTCCCCTCACTTCCCAATGACAAAGGTTTTACTAGATAGGAGGTGAGGGACAATCCATAACAGGGACACAGACAACAATAAAAAGCTGAAAGGGGTTCTAGTCCTTCCACTATCCAAAATTTGGCTTTACATACATTTTAAATGAGAACTCAGAATGAGCACCCAATGCCAGTACACTTGTGTGGGCAGGGCTCATCACACAATGTGGTGACCCATGCGAAAGTGCTTGCTAATGCCCGGGAAATAGGGATGGGGCAGCGGACATGAGATTATTCGCATTAAGGCAGCACCCTATCTTAGAAGTGAGCCGTCCTCCTCGTACATTTCCATTTTACACATTAAGCTCTTTACTCTGAAGCGCTCTTCCCATGTCACTGTTCACTACCTCTTCTGAATGCAGCATTTTGAGGGGGCATCACAGAGCCTGTGCCCTGCTCTACCAGCACAGCCTTGTTTGGCATCTCACTCTCAGTGACAATGTGAGGATCCCGCCATTCACTCAGCGCAGAACTCTGTTTGTGAAACAAACTTTACACTTTAGAGGATCCACTTCTTACTATCCCATTCTTCCCATACCTTCAGGCTAGGTGCATGGGTTCTCTGTGCCACAATGTTGGTGCCAAGTGTGGAGAACTAGTCGCTGGGGAGGGAGTCAGCTCACCGACCCCCTAGTTACCAGGGTTACCGTCGCCAGGCCAAGTACTAACTCCCCATGGCTGGCTGCAATAACACTCTTCACCACTCCATTGATTGCTCATGTCAACGGCATGTTAGCTAAGTCTACCGCCAACTCTTTTCCACACACAACCCTTGTATCGTGGCCCTCCTTCCTCTCCATCATTCTCCTTTTTTGTTGTACAAACCCCAGTTCTTTGAATACGCCATTACATGCATCCCCTTTACAAGAACTTCAGACCAGGCACATTTGAGTTAACTTGGAACTTTTACTGAGAAGCCTTCCTCACTTTAACTCCCTCTCCTATACAGGTTGGCTCCCTTATCAGGCTGTCATCTCATACCCCAGAGTAATGCAAAGTCCATAAAGTCCTTAATCCTCTTCAGTACCCTGACTGGGTACCTGGGGGGAATAGTACCTCTGAGAAGGAATCGCAAGATGAAGCACTTCTCTGGCTAGCAGTGGTGGCTGGTGGGTTTTGGGGGGCGAAAACAATCCACCCGTCTCCCCATTCAGCCGGATCACGGGCGGAACCCCCCCCCTGTCAGTCAGTAAGTCAGGGGCAGCACTTACCCCATCTCGCGGGCAGTGGCGGCTTCTCTCCAGGCTGCGGGCAGGTCTCGGTTCCCCAGCCTCTCCTCCCTCCTCTTCCTGGCATCAATCACATCTCCTTTCGGCCAATCAGGTGACCGGTCTCATGACCCATAAATGATTGGCCAGGAGGGATCAGTGTGAAAATAGCAAATATTCATTTGCTATTGTCACACAGCTAGGTGGGATCACTGCTCCCCGAGCCCACCCTCTTTTTTTTTTTTTAAGCTTCTGGCTCTAATCACGTGCTTCAAAAAAACATTATATTATATTCACACCTCCCATAAGCACCTGCTTACACTTGCCCTTTAAGTTTGGATTCAAATATTGGACAGTGAGTGTGAGGAGATCGCCGAAATGTGTGATAAGTTTGGCACACATGACCTCATGACCTGAACTTTCCATTTCAGTCTATTTTAATACTGGAATTGGTAAACTATTAGTATTGCATAAGAAGACAGTGTTACCACGAAATCATGTGGTTAATCGGGTCATGAACTAACTCAGGATTCGAATAATTAGATCAAACTGAATTTTTTAGCTGTAAAAACTGAAAGTTCATGAAGGCATTGAACCATTTCTCACCCGGCAAGTGACACCAAAAATGAGGCACCATTCATTTTCCTGACAGCAATAGTGGATCATTATTCCTCCCACTGACCCCAATGATTAGACACTATTCCTTCCAAGCATTACTTTGGAGGAAAAATGAATGACCGCACTCAAATATGCAGAAGATCGCAGGAATTTATTGGAAACAGTTCATCAATACAGACACATACACAGCACCTACAGGAAAGGAACAATGTTGATGCGTTTAGTGCTCCAATCGCTTAGTCGTAACAGCACACCTGAGAGAACTACCCTTTCATATTATTTAGGTTTACCCAGCAAGGCTAAATTGCATATTTGAGTGTGGTCATCCACTTTTTCCTCCAAAGTAATTCTCTTTTGCGAGCCGGACCTACACCTTTTCATGTGGAACTAGAGGCTGGTGTTGAGGTGGACCGACCTGGAGCAGTGGAGTTATTTTACACTATTCCTCCCACTGGCACCAATGATGGGGCACTCTTCCTCCCACTGGCACAAATGATGGGGCACTCTTCCTCCCACTGACACCAATGATGGGGCACTATTCCTCATCCCACTGACCACAGACTGCTATGTAATTTTTTGAATCCCACTGAGCACCAATCCTGTCACCTCCCACCGACGCTGGGAATGTTCTACTACCAGTGGCAACAATCTGGTCCCCATAAAGTCTGAAGTACAGTAAACTGACCCTTTATTAAAGTTTGGAGACCCATGGTCTAAAAAAAAGCAAAGTAAACAGGAGAAGGTGCAACACTACAAGCCATACGCCATAAAAGCAACAACCTCTTGGTTGACAATGCCCACTTTTGACCATGTCCACAAGTGTGAGGGGGGGTGAGTAGCTGCACCTGTTCTGTGGCAAAAAAGCTCTAAAAGTAAAGACACTTACCCTGGGTGTAGTAACATATAATAAGCGCATGGGTACAAGGATTTTAAAATGGTAACAAAACTCTAGTTTCTCAACAAAATGCTCAAGAGATCGACCATGACCATCTGCAAGTGTGACTTTCCAGCCATATAAATTTGTATTAATAAATTAAATCTTGGCAGAAATCCGATGAAATGCTGAGATTGTCATTAAAAGTGTGACTGTCTGCAGATCCATGAGAGTCTCATGACCTGAAGAACAGACCTCTATAGAATAGCTGCAGCACAAGAGAAGTCTTATAATTAGCGAGTGGGAATAGGAGATCAGAAAGGCAGAGATGACGCTGTAGAAGATGCAAAGGTTATATATGAAAAATCTGTACATCTGACATTAATTATCAGTAGGGCTTTGTATAGAGTTCTTTGTATGTTCACATCCCATGTAACCACAAAGCCTAGGGATGGGTACTGCTGCAAAGGTCACATTGTAGTTATTTCATGGGTTAGTTCTAATTTAATTGTGTCTGCAATTGCTGGTACTTCATTTTTTTTATTTTTTTTTAGCCAGTAATGAGATGTCATGTATTTTATTTTTTTCAAGGACCTTTGGCAGAGGATCTCTTAGTAGATGTAAACCCAACTTTATATTTACTATACAACAGCGTGTCTTGGCTCTGAGCACTTTCCCAAGACAAGCAATGACAAGAGGAATGCAGAGGGATGAACAGGTTGTTAGCTTTAGGATTCCTGTTGTCATTGCTTGTCTCAGGAGTCACAAAAGTGCTCAAAGCCAAGACAAGCTGTTATGAACCATCCATCGCCTTCCTAGATGTTGTCAACTTGGCTGTGGCAGGAGGGGGGTGGGTTCAGGTCGGACCTCATAGCTAGGGTTAGGAGGCATCTAGCAACATGAGGAAAAAGTGCTACATATACTTTGTCCCATAAGGAACAGAACTAAAAAAAAAAAAAAAGTAACTCTTAAATGCTTGTTACGTCTATGGGTCCCAGAACAAGGAGAAAATACTTACCTTAATCCACGATCCAGTAAGGACCTTTAGTTTTCTAACCGGTTTACTACAGACTCATTTCAACCTCCTCAATGTACAATACAGGGTAATATGATGATGCTGAGTCTCTGTTCACAGAGGAGGAGACCACCGAAGCTGGCCAAGGCGGGGTTTGTGGTTATAAACCTCAGACATAAAATATTATCATACAGGATTTATATAGCGCCAACAGTTTGCGCATTCCTTTACAACATGAGGGCAGACAGTACAGTTACAATACAATTCAATACAGGAGGAATAAGAGGGCCCTGCTCGTTAGAGCTTACAATCTAGAAGATGTAAACAAAGCAGATCCCTATAGTGTGTACTTGTCTCAAGTGCCATCTCTTTCTGCTGCCTTGTTCCCCTGTTATCAGCATGTTTAAAAAGGTGAAAAATTATATAGATACCCACGCTATGATGTACAAATAATATAATACTATCCTACATAAATGTGATAGGGCTGCTATCCTTATTATTCCATTGTTAGATCTCCATTTCAGTAAAACAGGCAATACATGTGCCAAATGAAGAGAGAGAGATGCAAATAGCATAATATTGCTTAAAAACACAAAGAAATGCACTTAAATCAAAACGAAAGGCATACAGACAAAAATCGCCACCTTGGCGTGCTGCCAGCCGTCGCTGAACCTCATGTATGTGTTCCTTGCTTGACGCGTTTTGCCCCTCCCACTGGGCGTATTTAGAAGCTAGGGGGGTCTGTGACTGGCTGTCTTTTATTTGGTAAGTCCAGCCCACTACACACACACCTTGCTTAAATTTCACTTCCTGTTAGTACAGGAAGTGTTATGGTCTCCATCTTGGCACTCATGTGCGGTCTTTCTCATACCCATTCAGATCACCCATGTGATCACCCATTCATACAGACAGGAAGTGCAACGGCTACCATATTGGTGCTCACATGGACCCATCCCGCTTCCTGTAAAAAACAGGAAGCCGCATGGGTGCCATCTTGGTACTCCCTATTCCATCTATTCTACATCGCGGTTGACATCTTTGTACTCTCGCATGTTGTGTCAGATTCCTGGTGACACATAAATTCTAATTGAGGTGCTTGCTATATCGGTGTCATTGGCTGGAAGATGTGTTGAGAGGTTTGAATAGTGTACACGTGTACTGAGGCTGAAAAATTAGAGACCGCAGCACCCAAGTACACCACTATGCATTTCAAATAACACATATACATGCTACCATTAAGAAAAAACTAAAATTAAAATTGCAGATATTACAATATGCATAAATTGTTATCAAGTTTACTTATATAATGCCCATCTAAATAATAAATAATAATCTAAATCTAAATTATTTATATGCTCCCTAAGTCTTACTTTTAGCGCTCTGGTAGTTCTACCCACATACTGCAAACCACACTCGCATTCCATTAGGTATGTGACACAAGCATATTAATAATATAAAAAAAAAGGATTTTGAACATGTGGGAGTACAAAGATGGCAGCCGCGATGTAGAGTAGATGGATTAGGGAGTACCAAGATGGTGCCTGTTTTTTACAGGAGTACAAAGACGGAAACCACAATCTAGAGTAGATGGAATAGGGAGTACCAAGATGCCGCCCATGCCGCTTCCTGTTTTTTACAGGAAGCCGGATGGGTCCATGTGAGTATCAATATGGTAGCCGTTGCACTTCATGTGTGTGTGAATGGGTGATCACAGGGAGTGCAAACATGGTGATTTCTATGTATGAGAAAAAACGCACATGAGAGTACCAAGATAGAGACCATAACACTTAAGTGAAATTTAAAGAAGGTTTGGGTGTAGTGGGCGGGACTTAACAAATCAAAGACAGCCAGTCACGGACCCCCCTAGCTTCTGAAGACGCCCAGTGGGAGGGGCAAAATGCATCAAGCAAGGAACACATACACAAGGTTCAGTGACAGCTGGCAGAACGCCAAGGTGGCAATTTTTGTCTGTATGCCTTTCATTTGATGTAAGTGCATTTCTTTGTGTTTTTAAACAAATACATTTTAGCAATATTACGCTATGTACATCTCTGTCTTCATTTGGCACATGTATTGCCTGTTTTATCGAAATGGAGATCCAATAATGGAATAATAAGGAGGATACATCTTGGTTCATTGTGGAATCCTTTACAACCGATGGTGTAAGGAGACATCCTGATCCTTGTTGGAAAGATCTTGCATGTTTATAACTTATCTCTGGTGAGTGGGGACCCAGGAGGGGAGCACAGAGTGGCACTCGAATCTTCACAACAAGAATCTACACGTGTATTTTGTATTGAAATGACTTGATACAGTTTTGCACTTTTTTGAACATTTGCACTTTATGTATTTTTGTTGCGTTATATTGTATGATTTATTGATTATTAGGAATATTGGAGCATCGTGTTAAAAAAGGTGACGGGAGGGAGCTCCAGCACACAGCCTGTGATTGACAGTCTCAACTGTGTGCTGTGTGTCCCTTCCCTCTAATCCGCTCCCAGAGCGCTCCCCACGGAGTTCTGCAGAGTGAACCCTCAGATCCCTGCCCCCTGCTTTCTGAAAGTTCAGTCAAGGTGCACCGGTATAACTTTTATGTAAAAGAATCTGTTTCATATTTATGTAACACCTGAGGGTTATCACTTAAGTGGGTACATATAAGGATTTACAACCACTTGATAAGTAATCCTGCCTGTACTGTACCACCTAGACTTAATGAGCATTTAACCCCTCCAGTGCTGGAAACACCCCTGCAAGAATGTTGTGTTTTTTTTTTTTTTTTTTTTTCAAATTCTTTGAGTTGGGCTTAAAAAAATGCATAAAACACAGAAGAATCATGTTCAGGAGAGGAGAGTTTTGGCAGAAAAATTCTAGACGCAGCAAAATTGCATGTAATCGCATATCACGCTAGGTGCGTTTTAGCGTTATTTAATTTCATTGGCCAGAAATAAAATAATTTATTCTGGACATTGAAATGAATTAACACCCAAGTGCTTGATGCTGCTAAACATGGCTAAAAGCAGGGCACAGGTTTACCAGCGCTCCGGTATTTTTCTGCTGCTTGGAGATAGGAATCTTGGAGCGTCCAGTGTGCATGAATCCTTACATGTTCAAGGTTATGATTTCAATGATCGGCTTTACATATACAGTACTTCATTCTACCAAATAGTCATCTCCAATGTCTAGCCCAGGCGTCTGAAGCCTTTTCTTCTTTGCAGGGTATCCACGAGCCATCTGGGCCCAATGAGAGCTACCTGCAGTTGGAGGAACTGTTGAAGATGGTGGTATCACCATACTTGGCGGCGTACACGGACAGAAGCTACAGCCACACCAGCACCTCCTGTATACTGGGTAAGCTATGGTTGTTATAGCGGTGGCCTTGGTTTTCACCCAACATTGGCCCTTCAACTGGGAAAATGAAAGTTAGACACCCTTGGGCAACCCTTCTGCATGTAATTTTCCCAGGTTTGAAGAACATAGCCCCGATGATGGTAAAAATTACTCTTGCATTGGTCAGATGACTAAGGAATTAGGAACTCAGCTTCTCAAACCACAGTGACATTTCTCAGCGGAGTCCCACTTGGCCAATGCCAATGATGGCAGCCGATCGGTATGTACTTGGTGGCCCACATCAGCTGCTCTGCAGAGTGGGCGAGGTGTTAGTGTTAACCCCCTGAGGATTCTGGGAACACTGCAGAGTGCAAATCCGTTCTCCAAACAAATAACAAAAATGTGTGCCTGCCAGCCTCCTCCTCTGCAAACGGGAACCCAACGCCACTGTGACCTCAGTCTTTTTTTTTTGTCATTTATTAATTGTGCAGCTGCCTTGAATTTAATGTGCTTATTTACTGCGGTTGTCAGCGCGGCTGTGGATGAACAGACGTCATGTGCCGAAACTAGGCCGAGGGCCCTGGGCTAGATTTTATTCTATTGAGAGCTCTGGAGGAATCTCACTGTTGTTTTTGCCAAAAAACATTTATTCCGGGAATCCTTAGCAAGATATTCTTAAAGTGTACTGGTCTCTTATAAATGGCTGTTTTGCAGCGTGAGTAATTTTTTTTTTCCGCGACAGTCTGAGTCCGCTAAGAATTAGAGACATCACTATCATTTATACATGTCCTATTATGTAATATTTCCCTTTTTCTTGGAGCCAGATCCCTCTATCCTTTAATATACTGTATACATACTGTGTATATGTGTATGTACAGTATCTCACAAAAGTAAGTACACCCTCACATTTTTGTAAATATTTTGTTATATCTTTTCATGTGACAACACATAAGAAATTACACTTTGCTACAATGTAAAGTAGTGAGTGTACAGATTGTATAACAGTGTAAATTTGCTGTCCCCTCAAAGTAACTCAACACACAGCCATTAATGTCTAAACTGCTGGCAACAAAAGTGAGTACACCCCTAAGTGAAGATGTCCAAATTGGGCCCAAAGTGTCAATATTTTGTGTGGCCACCATTATTTTCCAGCACTGCCTTAACCCTCTTGGGCATGGAGTTCACCAGAGCTTCACAGGTTGCCACTGGAGTCCTCTTCCTCTCCTCCATGATAACATCACGGAGCTGGTGGATGTTAGAGACCTTGGGCTCCTCCACCTTCCGTTTGAGGATGCCTCAGCTTCTTTAGCAAGGTAGTGATCATCTTGGAGGTGTGTTTGGGGTCGTTATCATGTTGGAATACTGCCCTGCGGCCCAGTCTCTGAAGGGAGGGGATCATGCTCTGCTTCAGTATGTCACAGTACATGTTGGCATTCATGGTTCCCTCAATGAACTGTAGCTCCCCAGTGCTGGCAGCACTCATGCAGCCCCAGACCATGACACTCCCACCACCATGCCTGACTGTAGGCAAGACACACTTGTCTTTGTACTCCTCACCCAGCTGCCACCACACACACTTGACACCATCTGAACCAAATACGTTTATCTGGGTCTCATCAGACCACAGGACATGGTTCCAGTAATCCATGTCCTTAGTCTGCTTGTCTGACCAGTTTGATGCAGTGTGCGGCGTATAGTCTGAGCACTGACAGGCTGACCCCCCCACCCCTTCAACCTCTGCAGCAATGCTGGCAGCACTCATACATCTATTTCCCAAAGACAACCTCTGCATATGACGCTGAGCACGTGCACTCAACTTTTTTGGTCAACCATGGTGAGGCCTGTTCTGAGTGGAATCTGTCCTGTTAACCGCTGTATGGTCTTGGCCACTGTGCTGCAGCTCAGGTTCAGGGTCTTGGCAATAATGAGTCACATGACACCGTGGAGGGAAAATGGCTAATTGGGGCCAATTTGGAAATTTTTTACTTAGGGGTGTACTCACTTTTGTTGCCAGTGGTTTAGACATCAATGGCTGTGTGTTGAGTTATTTTGAGGGGACAGCAAATTGACACTGTTATACAAGCTGTACACTCACTACTTTACATTGTAGCAAAGTGTCATTTCTTCAGTGTTGTCACATGAAAAGATATAATTAAAATCTTTACAAAAATGTGAGGGGTGTACTCACTTTTGTGAGATACTATGTGTGTATATGTATGTGTATATATGTGTGTGTATATGTATATGTATGTGTGTATATATATATATATATATATATATATATATATATATATATATATATATATATGTATATGTATGTGTATATATGTATATATATATATATATATATATATATATATATATATATATGTGTATATATGTATATATATATATATATATATATATATATATATATATATATATATATATATATATATATATATATATATATATATATATATATATATATATATATATACTAATACGTCACCAAATAAATCATAAAAACTCATATCAAATATAAAATAACAATATGTAAACACCATAAATTCCAGCGAACAAATAAATATATAAAGTTCATGTGAATCCAAGTAGGATTTTCCAGTGCAACTTCAACTTAATCCAATGTGCAGTATAAAGTGCCAAGACAAACATCAGTGCAAAATTTGTGCTCCCCTCTGTGTGCCCTCTCACACACCAGAGATCCTGGACTCCCATAACACAAGTCGGATGCGCT
Source organism: Aquarana catesbeiana (assembly GCF_042186555.1). Classification (NCBI taxonomy): domain Eukaryota; kingdom Metazoa; phylum Chordata; class Amphibia; order Anura; family Ranidae; genus Aquarana; species Aquarana catesbeiana. Next base: position 39,411,862 of record NC_133334.1, on the reverse strand, counting down.
TTCAGAGGGTGGCTGGGCTTAGTAGTCCCACTGGCTGTATCACTGTGGCTTGCGTTGTCCTCACTGAGCCATCAGAAATCCTATTCAGAAGTGTGCAAACGTTATGAGGACTGCTGGGCTCTGTGGTCCCACAGGCTGTAACTCCAGCTACAAAAGGTGTTGTCCTCAACAAGCCTCCAGGGATGGGTACAAATGGCAAAAGAAGCTATATAGCGTAATTCTGTATATTGTATAAAATCCAAAATTCCAGGTAGTCCACTCATATTAAAACATCGAAAACAATGTAAAACCGGAACTGGAAGTGGTCGGCTGGAAATGTCACCACCTGTGGTCACCTGACCGGTTTCGTCCCGCCCATGGGTCTTTTTCAAAGGATCTATTAATTACACTGTTCAGCTTTAAACCTCTCTCTATATCCGCACTAAATATGTATATATTTTTTACATTTGATATTGAGCTCTTTAATTTTTCCCTGAGAGCCCTCATTTAAATTCTACCTTCCAGCCCCGGATTGCTGACTTCGTTCGGTTTGGCTTAGGAGAATTAATATTTGACTAAAGATTCCTTTCTTAAAAGGTTTAGATTAACAATTATAGCCCAACATAAACATGAAGGTCCTCAGACAGAGTTCATTAAATGAACATAAATCATCCAACCTGCCAAGTTCCCACCATGTGGGCACTGAGAAACGACAGGTGTCCCGCGGCTACGATAATCTGATCCTGAGTACAGAGGTATGTGTGACTTAAAGTGACCCTGGTGTCCTATTTATAACGTCCTGCCACGGATCAGACACCACAAGACGCCTTTATTACCACAATTATCCAGAAAGGTCTCCGCTGTGCCCCTCTCTAATTTAGCTTCACTATGTAACTAGGACCTGGCTTTCACTGGCTTCATGCTGAAGCCTTGCCAAATGCCCCTTCCTGTCCATCGAGACTCAGCGGGCAATTAGGGGCTCTCTCATTGGACAGGTGGATGGTAGTTGGAGCATAGCCAACAAATCAGGAATAAAGTGCACCTCTATTAGGGCTCGTTAACCACCTCAATACCAGGCACTTACACCCCCTTCCTGCCCAGGCCATTTTTCAGCATTCAGAGCTGTCACACTTTGAATGACAATTGCGCGGTCGTGCTACACTGTAACCATGTGAAATTGTTATCATTTTCTTCACACAAATAGAGTTTTCTTTTGGTGGTATTTAATCACTCCTGGGTTTTTTGGGTTTTTTTCCTAAAAAAAAAAAAAAATTTGAGAAAAAAAATGTTTTTCTTAGTTTGTCAGTAAATTTTGTAAATAAGTATTTTTTCTCCTTCACTGATGGGCGCTGATGAGGTGGCACTTATGGGCGCTGATGAGGTGGCACTTATGGGCGCTGATGAGGTGGCACTTATGGGCGCTGATGAGGTGGCACTTATGGGCGCTGATGAGGTGGCACTTATGGGCGCTGATGAGGTGGCACTTATGGGCGCTGATGAGGTGGCACTTATGGGCACTGATGAGGTGGCACTTATGGGCACTGATGAGGTGGCACTTATGGGCACTAATAAGGTGGCACTTATGGGCACTGATAAGGTGGCACTTATGGGCACTGATAAGGTGCCACTTATGGGCACTGATAAGGTGCCACTTATGGGCACTGATTAGGTGGCACTGATGAAGCACGAATATGCCGCACTTATGGGCACTGATAGGTAGCACTGATGAGCGCTGATAGGCGGCACTGATGGGTGGCACTGGGTACAGATAGGCGGCACTGGTGGGCACAGATAGGCGGCACTGATAGCCAGCACTGTCTGGCATCACTAATGGCCACTGATTGCTGGCAATTGTGGGCACTGGTTGGCACTGATTGCTGGCAGTGGTGGACAATCATTGCTGGCACTTAATTGTAATCAGGGCACTGATGATCAGTGCCCTGATTACATACCTAGCTGTCCCCTGTGAGAAGATGCCGCTGATCGGGTCTTCTCTCCTCACGTTCGCCGCAGCTCTTTACACAGATCGGGGTCGCGCCATGTCCTAGCAACACGGCGCAGCCGCGATCGCCACACCCCCGGGGGGCACGCGAGAGTGATCATTCTGGGAGGCCGTCAAATGACGTCCACACAGAACGAGAGCCGCGCTGCCCAACCGTCATTTGACGGTGGGCGGGCGGCAAGTGGTTAAAGCCAGTCATACATGGATTCAAATTTGCCCAGTTCAGCAGGGACTGGACAAGATTCAATCCATGTATGGGCAAGATGAATGTACCCAAGTCAATCCATCGCTCGGCTTGGGTACAACCAGCCAGTCAGATTTTTTAAAATGTGATTACTACCGGTGGCTATAGCCGCAAGCAGTATTCATTGTGTTCTCCCGCCCGGGAATACGCCTCACACCTACCCCCTGCTGGTAGAATATAATAGTGCTGCAGGAGGCATTCTCCCATAAACACGGACTATGTTAATGGGGGGAATCAAGCGATTTAGTTTTTTTTTCCACCCGTGGTGCAAAGAAAGAAAATAGAATCATCTCTGGGCTGCCTTTACACCTGTGCATTGCAGGAACACGCCCAAAATTTTGGGTGCTGCCCTTTAGCAGGCGTGCAGCAGTGCCATTCTTCTTTTGCCCCCACACATTGTGCCAACGCGCAGTTCCATGCATTTTGGTGTGGTGCGTTTTTCTACAATAGCTGGGGCACTTCTTTTGTGCATTTTTTGCACCTAGGGCATATCTTTGCAATGAACGAGCTGCCCAAAAACACAACGCATGGGAAATTTAAGGGGGAGTGTTTGGGGGGGGGGGGGGGGTAGGTAAAAACATGGCATAATAACATGCATCTTAAGCTGAACCTTTAATGAATTGTGGTATTATTAATGAATACATTATTATACATATAATATATAATTTTCAGAAAAGCTCCGCCTTTTATCATTAAAACCCAGCATCGGGCATCTCATAAATTGGATGTGCGACAAAATTTGTAACACAACATGCTATGGTGCATATTGCTGTGCATTGTGGCACGCTGCAATCCCTTGCAATTACTTTAGTGTATTGGGATGCCATTCAAAGCGAATGTAATACATCTAACGTGCATTGCAGTAACATATGTTACCCCAAAGCAATAGTCTAAAAAGGCCTAAAAACAAAGAAAAATGTTTCTCTCTACAATTCCATGGTAAAGGATAAAATAATTATGATGGGGCATGATCTACAGCAGCCATTTTCAACCAGAGTTCTGGGCCCCTGCAGAAACTAATCTGTCTTTCCCTATTGCCCAGGTATAGCAGTGATTTCTAGCAGTCTCGTGTAATATGTCTCCATGACTGTCTCCTGGAGTGCGACCCCAGTCTCTCAACAACTCCTAGAGCATGTTCACAGTCTCTGACAGTCTTCTACTGCATACCCGCAGTCTCTGACCATCTCTTCTATCAGGGCTGCAGCCTGTGACTTTTATCAGGACTGGAGTCTCTTACCATCTCTTCTATCGGGGCTGCAGTCTCTGACCATCTCTTCTATCGGGGCTGCAGTCTCTGACCATCTCTTCTATCGGGGCTGCAGTCTCTGACCATCTCTTCTATCGGGGCTGCAGTCTCTGACCATCTCTTCTATCGGGGCTGCAGCCTCTGACCATCTCTTCTATAATGACTGGAGCCTCTGACCATCTCTTCTATAAGGACTGGAGCCTCTGACCATCTCTTCTATAAGGACTGGAGCCTCTGACTATCTCTTCTATCCTGGCTGCAGCCTCTGACCATCTCTTCTATCGGGGCTGCAGTCTCTGACCATCTCTTCTATCGGGGCTGCAGCCTCTGACCATCTCTTCTATAATGACTGGAGCCTCTGACCATCTCTTCTATAAGGACTGGAGCCTCTGACCATCTCTTCTATAAGGACTGGAGCCTCTGACTATCTCTTCTATCCTGGCTGCAGCCTCTGACCATCTCTTCTATCGGGGCTGCAGCCTCTGACCATCTCTTCTATAAGGACTGAAGCCTCTGACCATCTCTTCTATCGGGGCTGCAGTCTCTGACCATCTCTTCTATCGGGGCTGCAGCAACTGACCATCTGCAGGATAATGCCTATAGTATTTGGCCATATCCATTTGTGTGTGTGTGTGTGTATGTGCAATGTTGAATATTCACTGAATTTTATGTGCAGCCCTTTGGTTATGTTGGTGGCTGCACTTTTGCATCAAGAAAGTTGACCACCACTGCTCCAGAATATGTGAAAAGGACACTAGCTAGATCATATGCAAAATACCATGTTAATATCATGTTTACCAAAAATATTAAAATAATTCTTAGTTTTAATTTTTTTTTTTTTTTTTACCCCTGACCATAATATAGAAACAGTATGTACAAAACTCCCTATACGTTCCCATGTGTTTGTGGGAAGGAGTGTAACTATATTGAAAACATGTGAACACAGGGGTATCATCCTGTATGTAGTAGCAAAGAGGGAGAAAGGGTGTCGGGACTTTAGATATACCCCTGTCTGCACACTAACATAGAAACGGATACTAAAAACAAACATACAATATGTCTAAAAGAATTTTGTCTTCATTTTACACAATATTAAAAAGCATATGTTGCTATCAATATAATACATTAGAAAAAAGTCTGTGCATAAGGTCTGCAAGAAGGGTCAACGCGTTTCGCAGATCATCCGCTTCATCAGTTTCCTGACCGGTAGCCTTCTTATCCCAGTATCAGGTGGAGGGACGGTTGAGATCCAAGAAGCAAAGTCGTGCACAAGCAGAAGTCGGTAACCAGAAATACAATATATTATACACCAACAAGCAGGAAATGGAACCTATACTAGGGCAAGGACAGGAAGGGGGAAGTGACTACTTAGAGGTCACAAGATCAGGTGACTGCCTACAGCTGGCCACAGGGTAGAGCCAGAATCCATAAGCAAGCAGCATCTGGTAACAAGGGCTCTACTCTGAAAGAAGTTCCCCAGTGGCTCAAGCAATAGGGAATCGTCCCAAGAACACCAAGTTCCCAGTCAAGGCGTGACAGTCCTGACGAAGCGGATGATCCACGAAACGCATTGACCCTTCTAGCAGACCTTATGCACAGACTTGTTTGTAATGTATTCTATTGATAGCAACATATGCTTTTAATATCATGTAAAATAAAGACAAAATTCTCTTAGACATATTGTATGTTATTAGTATCAGTTTTCTATGTTATTGTGCACATGGGGATATACAATGGGGGACGGAGTATTCAGTATTCAGACCCCCTTAAAACTTTCACTCTTTGTTATATTGTAGCCATTTGCTAAAATCATTTAAGTTCATTTTTTTTCCTCAATAATGTACACACAGCACCCCATATTGACAGAAAAACACAGAATTGGTGACATTTTTGCAGATTTATTAAAAAAGAAAAACTGAAATATCACATGATCCTAAGTATTCAGACCCTTTGCTCAGTATTTAGTAGAAGCACCCTTTTGATCTAATACAGCCATGAGTCTTTTTGGGAAAGATGCAACAAGTTTTTCACACCTGGATTTGGGGATCCTCTGCCATTCCTCCTTGCAGATCCTCTCCAGTTCTGTCAGGTTGGATGGTAAACGTTGGTGGACAGCCATTTTTAGGTCTCTCCAGAGATGCTCAATTGGGTTTAAGTCAGGGCTCTGGCTGGGCCATTCAAGAACAGTCACGGAGTTGTTGTAAAGCCACTCCTTCGTTATTTTAGCTGTGTGCTTAGGGTCATTGTCTTGTTGGAAGGAAAACCTCGGCCCAGTCTAAGGTCCTGAGCACTCTGGAGAAGGTTTTCGTCCAGGATATCCCTGTACTTGGCCGCATTCATCTTTCCCTCGATTGCAACCAGTCGTCCTGTCCCTGCAGCTGAAAGCCACCCCCACAGCATGATGCTGCCACCACCATGCTTCACTGTTGGGACTGTATTGGACAGGTGATGAGCAGTGCCTGGTTTTCTCCACACATACCGCTTAGAATTAAGGCCAAAAAGTTCTATCTTGGTCTCATCAGACCAAAGAATCTTATTTCTCACCATCTTGGAGTCCTTCAGGTGTTTTTTTTTAGCAAACTCCATGCGGGCTTTCATGTGTCTTTCACTGAGGAGAGGCTTCCGTCGGGCCACTCTGCCATAAAGCCCCGACTGGTGGAGGGCTGCAGTGATGGTTGACTTTCTACAACTTTCTCCCATCCCCCCAACTGCATCTCTGGAGCTCAGCCACAGTGATCTTTGGGTTCTTCTTTACCTCTCTCACCAAGGCTCTTCTCCCCTGATAGCTCAGTTTGGCCAGACGGTCAGCTCTAGGAAGGGTTCTGGTCGTCCTAAACGTCTTCCATTTAAGGATTATGGCGGCCACTGTGCTCTTAGGAACCTTAAGTGCAGCAGAATTTTTTTTGTAACCTTGGCCAGATCTGTGCCTTGCCACAATTCTGTCTCTGAGCTCTTCAGGCAGTTCCTTTGACCTCATGATTCTCATTTGCTCTGACATGCACTGTGAGCTGCGAGGTCTTATATAGACAGGTGTGTGGCTTTCCTAATCGGGTCCAATCAATATAATCAAACACAGCTGGACTCAAATGAAGGTGTAGAACCATCTCAAGGATGATCAGAAGAAATGGACAGCACCTGAGTTAAATATATGAGTGTCACAGCAAAGGGTCTGAATACTTAGGACCATGTGATATTTCAGTTTCTCTTTTTTAATAAATCTGCAAAAATGTCAACAATTTTGTGTTTTTCTGTCAATATGGGGTGCTGTGTGTACATTAATGAGGAAAAAAATGAACTTAAATGATTTTAGCAAATGGCTGCAATATAACAGAGTGAAAAAAGGGGGTCTGAATACTTTCCATCCCCACTGTATCTAACGTCCCAACACCCATTCTCCCTCTTTGCTTTATTTTTCGCTAGTCTTGCTATAAAAGCATGGCATGTGACCATTGCATGTATTCGTGCTCTACTATATGTTCGGGGCCTCTGGAATCCTCGTCCCTTTTGCTCTGGACGCTCAGCCCTCGGGCTAAACTTCAGGTTGAAAAGTTTACCATTTCAGTGTTTTCAGCTCTCGGTGTCACAACAAGTCCCAACCCATCACAGGCCTCCGATGACATTTCTTAAATTGCTGCCTGACAGTCCGGAGACCCTAGAGCCCATCAACAGCTTCACTTTGGGGCCCCGGACTGAAATGTACGAGCCCTGAGTGTTCAATTTGTAGAATGACATGGGACCGGGGACCTGATTACTACTTTGCAATGTGTTCAAGCCCAACTGATGCGATTCTGGCAATCGCACTGCGTTTTGCGATCGGTTTTGGGGTGTCTTTAATCTAAGATTGACACCCGCAGCTGAACGCATGGACGCTGTGCGATTGCCAAGCAATGCAATGCGGGGAAACGCAGCGAATCTTGTGCGTTTCCCGCACCACATCAGTGTGAACCAGGGCTTACTGTCCAGTTGCAGCCTGGGGGGTGTGGGAGGTGTAGAGTTGACTGAGCCGTGTTACTTAAATGTCTGGTTAGGCAGTGTAAAATTTTGGTTTGAATGGAAAGAAATTCTAAGGGCCCTTTCACACTGATCCCGTTTTCGATGCATTTTTGCGGAAGAAAAAGCAGAAGAGAAATGCATGAAAAAAGTATCCCTGTAGATTGTATGGAACTCTTCACACCAGTGCGCTGCGGGTTGCGGGGCTTGCTGAATCCTTGGTGTGCTTTTCAACAGCGCACCAAAAATGCATATTGCATTGATTTCTATAGAAAACGCAGCAACTTCCACAGGTGCATGATTATAGTCAGGAGTTCAGAACATGCGGCAAAAAAATGCATGTGTGTTTTTACTGCATTTATTTAACGGAGCAGTGTGAAAGCACCCTAATACATGGGCAAGTAAAGTGACCCCATCTGTGTATTTCAGTGGTGTATTCAGCTTTTTTCCCGGACTTTACCGCCTACACACAGATCCCCCCCGCCTTGATCAGACCACCTAGGGGGTAATCCTACACATCCTCATTACCTTTTTCTGTTGTAAAGGTCAGACCTTCGTGGTATAAAAGTATCCCGGTGAGCAGCTCCTTTCATCCCTAATGCCTTCTTCCGGAAATCGATTTTTATTTTTATCAGACGATGGACATACGCGGCATTTTTCAGCTCTTCCTAATGAGGACAAAACCAACGCTAAAGGAAAAAATTAATAAATAAATAAATTGAATAAAAATTTATAAAACAAAAGCAGAGATCCATCTTGTTTATTTCCCTGTAATGATGGCATTGCTCATAGCAAACTGATTTCATGGGGATTTGCAGTAGTTTAGAATAAGGAAACCTGATTGACTGGAATTATTGCCCAGTATAGTTTCTTTGATCGTAATGATTTTTGAAAGTGGTACTCCAGCTATTCTACTTCTTCTTCCTTTTTTTTATTTTATTTTATTTTTTTTTTAGTTATTAATTGGATAATGAAGGGTTTCATATAAAAGAAATGACTGGGGTCACCAATGACATACCTCCATCCCTAATTATACAACAATTACCAAGGAATAACCCTTGGGACTTTGTATGAAGTATGCACAGGTGACCCAATGAGAATCACAAGGATAAACGCAATGAGAACATTTATTAAAAAATAAATAACTAAAGCGTTTCGCATAGCTTGCTCTTCAAGGGTGGATGCATATCTAAAAAATAAACCATTAAAAATATATAATAAAACACATGTAAAAAGTTTGGACAAATGGTGTGAGGGGCCTAGAAAAAGAAGATCCCATACTCCCCGATCGGCAAAGCCAAAATGCCATCCACCCCTGAAGAGCGAGTTATGCCTCGCGAAACACGTCGGCTTTTCCAGATGTCATGCATATCCATGTTACCCTTTATGTACTATTGTAACCTATAACCATGTGCTAAATTGTATTGGCTCAGCAATTGTTTATGCTATGCATGTGTGCATTATCATTTTTTAATAAATGTCATTGCATTTATCCTTGTCATTCTCATTGGCCAACTGTGCACAATTCACACAAAGTCCCAAGGGCTATTCCTTTGTTAATGAAGGGTCTCAACCCCTGTTAGGTATTTTTTTGCCATCTGTGTCTTCACCAGTGCTGTAACTATAGCCGACCACATGGCTGCTATAGGGCCTGGAGGTGGGAGGGGGTCCCATTAGGGAGGTTGTTGAGGCACAGCCTGCAGTATAGAAGTCATCATAATGCCCCTAGTCACTGACCCCCCCCCCCTCCCCCTTTGCTCTATTAGGCAATGTAGATGTATTGCCCCCCACAGCTTCTACTACAGCCCAGCCATTCGGAAATTTAAGCCTGAATGCCAAGATGCCTAGTACAGTCTTCTGTGGATATTAAAAAACAAAAAACAAAAAAAAAAACCAAAAAAAAAACAGAATGTCTCCTTAGTCTGGGCCGCTGATAAGGCAGTGCAGCCAGCCCTCCTGTACCGGGCCCAGGTCCCATCAGTTCAGAAGGGGGCCCAGGTACATGTTGAGCAGAAGGTCTGACTGTACTGTCTTCTTGCAGGAACTGATCCTCTTCTGCCTGTAAATTACTGGCTCCTTCTTTTCCTGAATGAACACAGTGAGCGATCAGTACCAATCACTCCTGTGTCCATGTATCACGGAAGCATAGTAAACAGTGTTTTCTATGCTTCAGTGTGTGAATGAGCAGGAAGCCTGAGCGCTTCCTATTTATTCATCTGTGCAGCTGAAGCTACTGAGAAAGGGACTGATAAATCTATGCCCTCAGTCACTTTTGGACGGGGGAAGGGGGCCCTGTCAGGTAGGCTGTATGGGGCCCTGTGATTTCTAACTGCAGTCCTGTCTTTAGCTAAAGTCTACTAAAAACAGCCAAGGTTTGTAGTGCTAAAAAAAAGAAGCCAGAGCTGAAAGGAGTTTTTTTTTTTTTTTGCCCATTAGAGTAATTGCAGTAGCACTAGCAAGTAATTATATGGTTATTTTTGCTGGGAAAAAAGTTAATTCTGTGCACTGTTGCTCTTCCCTGACAACTTACATCCTCACTGATTCTTCTTAAGCCTAGTACGCAGAGGCGGAATGTTGTGCGACATCAGCCAGTTCAATAACATTCCGCCCATGTGTATGGCAGTCGGTCCAACAGAAGTCCGCCGTTTGGCCAGCTTCTGTTGGACATGCATGCTGGAAAGCCAGCAGCCGAATGGCTTCCGATCAGGGAGTTCTGCCCGGAGTGTTCTGCCCCTTCACACCTCCAATTACCCCGATACCTGCACACAACCGATTACCCCAATTCCTGCACCTTCACACCTCAAATTACCCCAATTTCTGCACCTTCACACCTCAAATTACCCCGATTCCTGCACCTTCACACCTCAAATTACTCCGATTCCCGCACCTTCACACCTCAAATTACCCCGATTCCCGCACCTTCACACCTCAAATTCCCCCGATTCCTGCACCTAACACCTCAAATTATCCCGATTCCTGCACCTTCACACCTCAAATTACCCCGATTCCTGCACCTTCACACCTCAAATTACTCCGATTCCCGCACCTTCACACCTCAAATTACCCCGATTCCCGCACCTTCACACCTCAAATTACCCCGATTCCCGCCCCTTCACACCTCAAATTACTCCGATTCCCGCCCCTTCACACCTCAAATTACTCCGATTCCCGCCCCTTCACACCTCAAATTACTCCGATTCCCGCCCCTTCACACCTCAAATTCCCCCGATTCCCGCCCCTTCACACCTCAAATTCCCCCGATTCCCGCCCCTTCACACCTCAAATTCCCCCGATTCCCGCCCCTTCACACCTCAAATTACCCCGATTCCCGCCCCTTCACACCTCAAATTACCCCGATTCCCGCCCCTTCACACCTCAAATTACCCCGATTCCCGCCCCTTCACACCTCAAATTACCCCGATTCCCGCACCTTCACACAACCGATTACCCCAATTCCTGCACCTTCACACCTCAGTTTACCCCGATTTCTGTACCTTCACACCTCTGATCTTCCCAATTCCTGCACCTTCACACCTCAAATTACCCCAATTCCCGCACCTTCACACCTCAAATTACCCCGATTCCCGCCCCTTCACACCTCAAATTACTCCGATTCCCGCCCCTTCACACCTCAAATTACTCCGATTCCCGCCCCTTCACACCTCAAATTACCCCGATTCCCGCCCCTTCACACCTCAAATTGCCCCGATTCCCGCCCCTTCACACCTCAAATTACCCCGATTCCCGCCCCTTCACACCTCAAATTACCCCGATTCCCGCCCCTTCACACCTCAAATTACCCCGATTCCCGCCCCTTCACACCTCAAATTACCCCGATTCCCGCCCCTTCACACCTCAAATTACCCCGATTCCCGCCCCTTCACACCTCAAATTACCCCAATTCCTGCACCTTCACACCTCAGTTTACCCCGATTTCTGTACCTTCACACCTCTGATCTTCCCAATTCCTGCACCTTCACACCTCAAATTACCCCAATTCCTGCACCTTCACACAACTGAATACCCCAATTCTTGTACCTTCAAACAACAGATTAGCCCAATTCCTGCACCGTCACACCTCAGATTACCCTGATTCCTGTACCTTCACACCTCCGATCTCCCCAGTTCCTGTACCTTCACACCTCAGATCCCCCCAATTCCTGCACCGTCACACCTCAGATCCCCCCAATTCCTGCACCTTCACACCTCCGATCTCCCAAATTCCTGCACCTGTAAATTAGTAGTTGCCAATAGCTGGTTAATTATCAGTCTAAAATAAGAGCAGGCAGCTCGAGGAGTCCGACTCAACACCAGGACCAAATCTAGCCTTTCAGGGGTCAGTAGGGTTGAGAACAGGGATTCAGCAGGGTGGTCAAGAGTGGCAAGCAGGGGACAGGGGTCAGTAGGGCAGAGGACGGGGTGTCATCAGGGCAGTGTACAGGGGCTAGCAGTGCAGAAGATGAGGTCAGCAGGGCAGTGTACGAGGGTCAGTGGGGAAAAGGATGGATCAGCGAGGGATACAGTAGGACAGCATCAGCAGGGCATAGAATAGGGTCAGTAGGGAAAAGGACAGGGGTTCAGTGGGGCACAGAATTGTATCAGCAGGGCATAGAACAGGGGTCAGCAGGCATAGGACAGCATTATCAGGATCAGGGCATAGGACGGTGTCAGTAATGAAGATTACAGGGGGTCAGCGGGGCATAGTATGGGGTCAGTAGGGAAGAGGACAGGGGTCAGTAGGGGCATAGGATAGTGTCAGCAGGGCAGAGGATGGGGTCAGAAGGGTATAGGACAGGGTAGCAGGGCATGGGACAGAGGTAAGTAGGGCAGAGAAATGGTCACTGCTGGGAGGGCTCTCAGCAGAGCTGCTCTTCCCCGCACTGCACACAGCTGAAGTTGGATTCTATTACAGACACAGCCTTGATCTGCACAGTGTGTATCTGGCTGTTGCAGCTCTGCTGCCTTTCCGATTTGAGGATTTCAAAGGTCAGAACTGCAACAGCCAGCTACACACTTTGCAGATTGTCTGTACAAGAATCCAATCTCAGCTGTGTGCAATGCATGTAGGAACAGGTCTGCTGCATGCCCTGTGTGAGGCTATGATTTGTAGTTTACAGAAGGAAGATACATTAGTTGAGTTCCCAGGAAGATACAATGACACTGGATTTCTGGCAGGGTCAGCAGGTATTTTCTGTATGTGCTGAAAGTGGTCTTTGCCTGGAAAAAAAAAAAAAAACGAATGGAGCTGCCTAATCTAAGGTCTGGTGGGCTACAATACATTACATATTTGGATTTTTTGGGGTTTAATAAAAGTATTAAATAGCAGAAAACACACTGTAGCAACATGGCCCTCTACAGGTTAGAAAATGGTACTACAATCCATACGTTGCCCATATTTGAAGTCTCCAGCTTTTTTTTTTTTTTAACTTGGGCATTATTCAATCTGAAACACGAACAGGACCTTGGAGAGGACTTTCTTCAGGTACAGCATTGTAAAGCAGGCTAGTGTCTTAGCAAAACTTGTTTTTTTTTTTTTTATTCTATCACCCTCTGGGCTTCTGTATTTTTTCAAAAGATGGGGTTGGGCCTTCAGCTGCAGTTTGTTGGTTTGCTTCGCTGTAATAATAATCATTTTGTTAATTTCTCTGTGCTGTCTACATTTTTATTTTCTCCAGAACATCGCTTCCCCAAGTGTCACATGAGGTCAGATCCAATGTCCTACAGCACTCACGTTGGCACCTCACTTGCTATCGAACGCTCATTGTCCCCCCTGACGGAACAGGAAGGTGAGGCGTACCTGGAAAGATGCGGCAGTATTCGGAGGCACACAGTCGCCAACGGTCACACAGACCTCCAGCTCCTGGCTATGGCTTCCATCATGCACCCCCGATCGGAGGACACCGAGCTCTCGGACCCATGTCTGCTCCTTCAACCCAACTTCACCCAGCGACATTTCAGCAGCGAACCAAACATTGCAGACAGTCCAACAGAACTGAGTACCTCTCTGCAAGATGGATCCGAACACAACTGTACGACTCCCAGCTGACCCTTGACCCCCGTCTTGATAACCAGGACACCAGTCTCAGCAATAACACATATCATGCTACTTGAAATGAGGACCAGAAACTGAATTTTAGCAGCTGGAATCCCATTTTAGGAGTGTTTTCACAGTCTGACTCACTAGTTGGTGGAAAGTCAAGATTGCATTGTTAAAGAACTGCCCAGCAAAATGATTTCATTTCTAATTGTGGATAGGGGGGGGGGGAGGGTTAGAACCTCTGTTGGGGTTTTATTGCTGTGCAATACTCGTGAAAATAACGGGATCATCGATTTAGCTTGTCAGATTAATCGAAATATGACTGGGCACAGGGGATCTGGTGAGGCTGAATACTACAAAAATAGGATTCCTCATAAGGAGAGGATATTTGCCAGCACACCACAGATCTTCAGATTATGTTCAAACTTTTTTTCTATTTTTTGTAGAACAATCACGTCACAAACAGCAAAGTGCAACGTTTCAGAGTAGCGCAGTACCCCTTCATCAGGTATGTGATGTCATTACATGCCTGACAAAGGGAAAAGGTTCTAAACCTTCATCACATGCCTGACCCTTCTAAAAGGTTCTAACCCTTCATCACGTGCCTGTACTTTCATCACATGGCCTGACCCTTCTAAAAGGTTCTAACCCGTCATCGCATTTCTGACTAAGGGATCATTACATGCCTGACAAAGGGAAGGGTTCTAACCCTTTATCACATGCCTGACCCTTCTAAAAGGTTCTAACCCTTCACCACATGCCTGACGAAGGGGGTCATCACCTGCCTGATGAAGGTGTCCTGCACAGCTCTGAAACATTGCTCTTTGCTGTTTCTGATGTGATTGTTCTTCAATAAAAAAAACTTTTGGACGTAACCTGAAGATCCGTGGTGTTCTGGCAAATATCTACACTGTACTTGGCATCTTCCAGTTTCCAGCTGGTGATTGCTGCAGGAACCATTATTTTACAGCATATTTCGGGAACATGTGCAATGGGAAGATGGAAGATTCCACATAAGTAGAGGGTCCAGATTTGAGGACCACAAATACACAGTATAATGAGGACACCAGACAGTGTTTCTAGAATCCCAAATATTTTAACTTTGGAACACAGCAGTATCCATAAAACACATTTCCGGGGGTTTAATGACCTCCTCTTTCCTCAGGTGTAAATCGTACAATCACAAGGAATAATGATTTATTGTGTCGACATTTAGAAATACATGATATCTGTGAATCAGCTAATGCATTGAAGAAGGGGGCCCCTGAAACGTGTTGGATTATTTCATATAGTCACATAGTTAGTCTGGTTGAAAAAAGACACAAGTCCATAAGTCCATCCAGTTCAGCCAACAGAAGGGAAAAAAAATATACACACACGCACACAGTATCTCATAAAAGTGAGTACACCCCTCACATTTTTCTAAATATTTTTGTAGATCTTTTCATGTGACAACACTGAAGAAATGACACTTTGCTACAATGTAAAGTAGTGAGTGTACAGCTTGTATAAATAGTGTAAATTTGCTGTCCCCTCAAAATAACTCAACACACAGCCATTAATGTTGAAACTGCTGGCAACAAAAGTGAGTACACCCCTAAGTGAAAATGTCCAAATTCGGTCCAGTTAGCCATTTTCCCTCCCCGGTGTCATGTGACTCGTTAGTGTTACAAGGTCTCAGGTGTGAATGGGAAGCAGGTGTGTTAAATTTGGTGTTATCGCTCTCACTCTCTCATACTGGTCACTGGAAGTTCAACATGCCACTTCATGGCACTTCATGGCAAAGAATGCTCTGAGGATCTGAAAAAAAAATTGTTGTGCTACATTTCCCATGATGCTCAACTACACTGCAGAGTGCATGAGCATCATGGGAAATGTAGTTCCAAAACATCTGGGGTGCCAAGGTTCGCCATCACTGGACTAGGCTATAAGGAATATTGCCAAGATCCTGAAACTGAGCTGCAGCACGGTGGCCAAGACCATACATCAGTTTAACAGGACAGGTTCCACTCAGAACAGGCCTCGCCATGGTTGTCCAAAGACGTTGAGTGCACTGGCTTAGCGTCATATGCAGAGGTTGTCTTTGAGAAATAGACGTATGAGTGCTGCCAGCATTGCTGCAGAGGTTGAAGGGGTGGGAGGTCAGCCTGTCAGTGCTCAGACCATACGCCGCACACTGCATCAAATTGGTCTGCATGGCTATCGTCTCAGAAGTAAGCCTCTTCTAAAGATACAAGCAAGCCCGCAAACAGTTTGCTGAAGATAAGCAGACTAAGGATATGGATTACTTGAACCATGTCCTGTGGTCTGATGAGACCAAGATAAACTTATTTGGTTCAGGTGGTGTCAAGCGTGTGTTGGTGCAACCAGGTGAGGAGTTCAAAGACAAGTGTGTCTTGCCTACAGGCCAGCATGGTGGTGGGAGTATCATGGTCTGCGGCTGCCGGCACTGGGAAGCTACAGTTCATTGAGGGAACCATGAATGCCAACATGTACTGTGACATACTGAAGCAGAGCATGATCCCCTCCCTTCAGAGACTGGACCGCAGGGCAGTATTCCAACATGGTAACGACCCCAAACACACCTCCAAGAAGACCCCTGCCTTGTTAAAGAAGCTGAGGGTAAAGGCGATGGACTGGCCAAGCATGTCTCCAGACCTAAACCCTATTGAGCCGCCTCCAACGAAAGGTGAAGGAGGGCAAGGTCTCTAACATCCACCAGCTCTGTGATGTCATCATGGAGGAGTGAGGACTCCAGTGGCAACCTGTGAAGCTCTGGTGAACTCCATTGCCAAGAGAGTTAAGGCTGGAAAATAATGGTGGCCACACAAAATATTGACACTTTGGGCCCAATTTGGACATTTTCACTTAGGGGTGTACTCACTTTTGTTGCCAGTGGTTTAGACATTAATGGCTGTGTTTTGAGTTATTTTGAGGGGACAGTAAATTTACACTGTTATACAAGCTGTACACTCACTACTTTACATTGTAAACCGTCCCTTAAAGTCATCTCAAGTCCGGCAGACTGGACGGATCAAATCTGAAATGAAATCTATAGTGTAGAACTACTGAAAAAATAAATCATTCTCTATGCAATACCTACTTCAGTGCATTTTTAAAAATATTCCATCTGTATTCTGCTCCTGCAAGGACACTTCGAGGGTCAGTCCACCCAAAACTGATATTTTGGTGTCGTCTTCCGGACTATCTCTTAAGCTGGCCCTTCTTACAGAGGATTTGTGACAATAACTACCAGTTACCAAAAATGACTGATCAAGGCCCCTTAATGCTCATTTTATTGTTCCAAACTGTTGGAGGGAGGTTGCTTTCATCTTATTGAGTGTTCTGCAGTCAAAGTCTGGGTCAAGTGGCCTTGTGTATGGACACATTTAGGGACTTCACTGGCAAGATCTCCTTCTCTGAGTTCCCATCTCTTAGCAAAGGCTCTCACTCTTCTATTCGGATTAATTACACTTTTGAAAATACTGCAGAAAACGTGAGACTCCTTTTGCTTGGCTTCACACAAGACACAGTCAAAAACTCCAGTGGAAAACTCTCACCGCAGTAGTCACCATGGGCCCATCCAGATCTGTGATTTCTGGCAACTAAGTGCAGTGCCTTTACAGGTCAAATGTTATTCATAAAAACATAGTATGGTTTGGGAAAATGCTGCATTATGGCCACTGGATGGAGCTGAGGATCATAAGAAAAAAATATACTAATTTCCTAATATCCTAACAGAGATGGAGCTGAGGATCATAAGAGAAAAAAATACTTATTTCCTAATATCCTAACAGAGATGGAGCTGAGGATCATAGGAAATAAATACATGTCCTATTATCCTAACAGAGTGGTTAGAGGAAATACCATGTTATGGCCACCAGATGGAGCGGATGATCAGAGGAAATACTAATTTCCTCTGATCCTAACAGATGGTAAGGTAAAATACCACAATATGGCCACTAGATGGAGCCGAGCATCATAGGAAATAACTTTGTATTTCCTGTGATCCTAATAGAGTGTTTAGGGGAAAGACCACATTATGCCCACCAGAAGGAGCTGAGGAACTTAGGGAATAAATATTTCCTAAAATCCTAACAGAGTGGTTAGGGGAAAAAAAACACATTATGACCACTAGATGGAGCTGAGGGTCATAGGAAATAATTATTTCCTATGATCCTAATAGAGTGGTTAGGAAAAATATCTCGTGTCCACCAGATGGAGCTGGGAATTATAGGACATAAATACTTATTTCCTATGATCCTAACAGAGTAATTAGGGAAAATACCGCAATATGACCAATAGATGGAGCTGAGGATCAAAGGAAATAAATACTCATTTCCTATGATCCTAAAAGAGCGGTTAGGGAAAATACTGCATTAAGGCCACTAGATGGAGCTGAGGATTATAAGAAATAGATAAGTATTTCCTATGATCCTAATAGAGTGGTTAGGGAAAATACCGCATTATGACCACCAGATGGAGGATCATAAATACCTATGTCCTATGATCCTCAGCTCCATCTAGTGGCCATAATGTGGTAGTTTCCCTGACTATTCAGTTTTTTTTTATGAATAACATTTGACCTGTAGAAGAAATAGGAGCTTATTTGATCTTGCCACATTCATGCAGAACAAAAGTACCAGTAGTATTGCTGGACAAACAGCCATGCAAATGTTTTTAGATGTACACCCCATAGTGTGAATGGGCTCTTTGTGGTATAGGAAACCAGAAGATGACTGAACCCAACCAGAATCCACCCCTAAATCAAGTATCTGTTTTATTGTAATCTGATGCATTAGATGATTTTTTTTTTTTTTTTTTTTTAACTTCAACTGTATTCGAGGAATTGAACAGTGGAGCTACTGGAACAAACAAACTGGATCTGATGGAAACCAGATTGCTCAGGCACAGTTAACTATGGGACAGTAGGAGCCGAATATACCTACAGATTGTCCAACTTTACAAATCAGGTGAATCAAAACTGCAACTGTATCCAAATAACCATAGAATGTTCCCGAAGAGGAGCGTCACACCAAATGTGTAGAATTCAAAGAGTATTTCATTTCCTGGGATATAAGTTGAAAAAGACAAACCAACGTGTTTTGGGGGGGGCATCTCATCACCAGAAGATTGCTAATATACAGGAGTGCTGGACTCAATGAAGGATCCCGTATTTGGAGTATACTGGTTTGCTTAGCACGGTTCTCACAGCTGGTGTACGAAAAGACCGGAAATGAAAGACTTACATAGGAATTGTGTTATCCTCCAAAAGTTTTGTGCTACAACCGAATGGGTTGTGCTAAGGGGCTTTGTAGGAGGGCTTTGTGTCACTGCCCCACCCACTGAGTGCTCTTTAGACCAGGGATCTCCAAACTTTGTAAAAAAAAAAAGAAAGGGCAAGATTATTATCCTTCAGACTTTAGAGGGGTTGGACTGTGGCCATTAGGAATAGAAAATATCCTGGCGTCAGTAACAATGCCCCATCGTTGGTGTCAGTGGGAGGAATAGTGCCCTATCATTGGTGACTGTGAGAGGAATAATGCCCCATTATTGGTGTCTATGGAAGCAAAGGTGCTCTATTGTTGGTGTCAGTGGAACGAATAGTGCCCTATCGGTATCAGTGGGAGGAATAATGCCCCATCATTGGTGTCAGTGGGAGGAATAGTGCCCTATCGTTGGTATCTGTGGGAGGAATAGTGCCCCATCGTTGGTGTCAGTGAGAGGAATAGTGCCCCATCGTTGGTGTCAGTGAGAGGAATAGTGCCCCATCGTTGGTGTCAGTGGAAGGCAATGTGCCCCATCGTTGGTGTCAGTGGGAGGAATAGTGCCCCATCGGTGTCAGTGGAAGGCAGTGTGCCCCATCATTGGTGTCAGCGGGAGGAATTGTGCCCCATCGCCGGAGTAAGTGGGAGGAATAGTGCCCCATCATTAATGTCAGTGGGAGGAATAGTACCCCAAGGCCCAGATAAATGCAGGCAAAGAGCCACATCCAGCCTCGGCCACAGTTTAAAGACCACTATTTTAGACAACTGGCTTTCAACTTTAGTTTATTCCTTCCGGTAGATCTGTACACCTAACTGGTTTCTTAAAGCGTACCTTCAGTGCCAATTGGAAGGTCCTCCCAACACAAGTGGCTGTAAAATATAAATTGCTCAAAACCAAAAAAAAAATGACTTACCTCGGCTTGGCCTCCCAACACTTCAAGGTGGCACAGGTGACATTATAGTGCCTCCTGGCAGAGCTGGGAACTTTGAAATCCATCAAGAATGTACTCCAGCCCATTACAAGAGTGTATTCTCACGTGGCTTCAAGCTTTCAGCTCTGCCGGGTGATGTGGCACCCAGGGGCATTAGAGACAGGGCCAGGGTAGGTTTTTTGGGTTTTTTTTGTTGATGATCTGCTTATTTAGAATTTGCTTTGGCTCATGCACATGGCGGAAATATGGCATGCATGAGCATCCAGAACCTCCAAAAAACTTCCAGGGTCCAACACTGCTGCCTATTGACAGCACCTACAAAATGTGGCTGTATGCCAGTATGTGATGGCGCACATACCCACATATAGCCACCTCTTCTGATTGCTGTCAATAGACAGCTGTATGCAGCAGCTGTGGGTCCTGGGAATGTTTAGACGGAGGTTCTAGATTCTCGCGCACGCTGTATTGCCCCCCCCCCCCCTTGTGGCCATGTGAATGAGTCCTTTGGAGCGACAGGAGGTTTTCAAAAATGTGGCATGGAAGGCCCACTTTAACCTCCATCTGACCTGTGGCAAAAGGCCTTATGAAAACAGATTTTAGGTAAATACACCGGCTTATAAAACATTTCTAGACTTTGTTATCCGTATGTAAGATGTGTTTTACAATTCTGCCTGTGATTCTTTAAAAAGCCCCAAAGCAGCAACAGACATAGTTACCGATGGGCCCTTGTGTGTGAACTATGTTTGGTCCTCTCGATAACTACTTCACAAGCAAAAGTTAACTCTGATAGGTAAATACATAAGAGGTAGTCTTCACAATGACCTGACTTCTCTCATTGATCATATTATTCAGCTGGGGTAAGACCCTGAAGACCCCTTTTACGTACAGCCCAAAGGGAGAAGCATTAGGCCCGGGGCCGGGAACTTAAGGAAATGCTCACTGCCCCTTGGAATATTACAATCCAAGAGAACAGTTGGGGCATTGTGAAGAAGGTCTCCTACAATGTGCCCTAGAAGTGAGCAACATCTAGGTCTATGTCCAACCTACACACAATACATATGGATCCCTAAGTCCCAAAGTGCCCTTGTGCAGCTTCAAAGCCTGCACAAATGGCAACTCTGCCCCAAAGCTCGACTGATCCTCCCCTATGCTGCTCCCCCCCCCCGCCATTCCATTGAAACCCCTTGTAAATACATTGAGCTTGATCCTTGGTAGCATTGGAGGGGCATGTGACCACCTCCCAGAGTGCAGTGCTTAGACCTAGTCCTGATGATGCCACAAACGCTGTGTAAGCTCTGACACCGTGGAGTTGATGTGGGGGTTGGACCCCGGGGCTCCAGTGGAGAAGGATGGGGGGGGAGCACAGTGAAGGTGAATGTAAAAGAGTTGGAGGGGAACTGAATGGGCGAAGTGACAAAGTCCAACATTTTCTGATCTCCCAAAGATAGCAATGGGGGATGAGCCTTGAGACAAGCCTGTGCATACAGTACTGCTCTCCTGTATAAGGCGGTGCTACTTTCCAGACAAAGCTTGAAATAATCTTTTCATGTTTCTATGTGTGCGGAAGAGTGATGTGAACTGGAAGAGCAAATAAATTATATTTATTTAAAGTCCGCATGTGGTCTATTTTTGTCTGCAATAGGGACAGATATCAGACCTGTGAGACCCATGACGTCCTCAATACTGTTAAAGGGCTTTTAAATATTTGCAGTTTCTCCTTCTAGTGGTAATCTGTAGGAATTGCAGTTAGCATCTCTTCTGAACAGCTGAAATTAAAACCAAGTAAGCCACATAAGCCCTGATTTATAAAGCTGCAGGAGCACGCAAGACATCCTAAAGTGGCATCTCAGTTAAGGTTATCATATGTCGTCTCAGGGTGCCCTAAAGTGTAGGTCAGGGCAAAAATAATATTAAAAAAAAAAAGTAATAAAAGCTGTGGCCACTAGATGGAGCTGATGATAATAGGGAATAAGCATATTAGACACATTACAGGGTTTATTTTTGACAGTTGTGTGGATTGTTAGATATTTGCACAGCAATTTTTTTTTTTAATACATAGAGCCATTCATCGCTTTTTATACAGTGCCTTGAAAAAGTATTCATACCCCTTGGAATTTTCCACATCTTTTCATGTTACAACCAAAAAAACGTAAATTGGGATTTTATGTGATAGACCAACACAAAGTGGCACATAATTGTGAAGTGGAAGGAAAATGATAAATGATACAAATAAATATGTGAAAAGTGTGGGGTACATTTGTATTCAGCCCCCCTGAGTCAATACTTTGTAGAACCTCCTTTCTCTGCAATTACAGCTGCAAGTCTTTTTGGGGATGTCTCTACCAGCTTTGCACATCTAGAGAGGGACATTTTTGCCCATTCTTCTTTGCAAAATAGCTCAAGTTCTGTCAGATTGGATGGAGAGCGTCTGTGAACAGCAGTCTTGCCACAGATTCTCAATTGGATTTAGGTCTGAACTTTAGGTCTGAACTTTGACTGGGCCATTCTAACACATGAATATGCTTTGATCTAAACCATTCCATTGTAGCTCTGGCTGTATGTTTAGGGTCGTTGTCCTGCTGGAAGGTGAACCTCCGCCCCAGTCTCAAGTCTTTTGCAGACTCTAACAGGTTGTCTTCTAAGATTGCCCTGTCTTTGGTTCAATCCATCTTCCCATCAACTCTGACCAGCTTCCCTGTCCCTGCTGAAGAAAAGTATCCCCACATGATGCTGCCACCACCATGTTTCACGGTGGCGATGGTGTGTTCAGAGTGATGTGCAGTGTTAGGTTTCCGGCACACATAGCTTTTTGCTTTTAGGCCAGTTAAAAGTTAAATTTTGGTCTCATCTGACCAGAGCACCTTCTTCCACATGTTTTCTGTGTCCTCCACATGGCTTCTCACAAACTGCAAACAAGATTTCTTACTTCCTTTCAACAATATCTTTCTTCTTGCCACTCTTCCATAAAGGTCAGATTTGTGGAGAGCACAACTAATAGTTGTCCTGTGGACAGATTCTCCCACCTGAGCTGTGGATCTCTGCAGCTCCTCCAGAGTTCCCATGGACCTCTTGGCTCTTCTCTGATGAATGCTCTCCTTGCCCGGCCTGTCAGTTTAGGTGGACGGCCATGTCTTGGTAGGTTTGCAGTTGTGCCATACTCTTTCCATTTTCGGATGATGGATTGAACAGGGCTCTGTGAGATGTTCAAAGCTTGGGATATTTTTTTATAACCTAACCCTGCTTTAAACTTCTCCACAACTTTATCCCTGACCTGTCTGGTGTGTTCTTTGGCCTTCATGATGCTGTTTGTTCACTAAGATTCTCTAACAAACCTCAGAGGGCTTCACAGAACAGCTGTATTTTATACTGAAATTAAAAATTACACACAGATGGACTCTATTTACGAATTAAGTGACTTCTGAAGGCAATTGGTTCCACTAGGGGGCTGAATACAAATGGACGCCACATTTTTCACATATTTATTTGTAAATGTTGAAAACCATTTATCATTTTCCTTCCACTTCACAATTATGTGCCACTTTGTGTTGGTCTATCACATAAAATCCCAATAAAATATATTTACGTTTTTGGTTGTAACGTGACAAAATGTGGAAAATTTCAGGGGGTGTGAATACTTTTTCAAGGCACTGTATCTCACAAAGAGCCCTAACATGAGCCGCCCCTGCATTGTTTTTGTATCTACAGTCCTCAAGGAAGGTCATAATGAAGCTTTACTCTTTTATTGCTGGTCTCCCCCCTTAAAATCTAGAATTTTGTTTCCTTTTCTTCATTTTATTTTTATTTATTTTTTTGGACTTTCAAAATTTTGGTATTCAACCAGAATTTTACAAAATACAAATAACAAGGTATTCTCTGTGAAATACTTCTATCATTACTCCATTTTTGATAGCATGAGGAAGAATTAAGTTGAACTTCAGGCAAACGGCTAGAATACACAACTGAGCTGTTACCTGCCAAAGGATGTGCATTAGTGTCCATTCAGCCCTGAGACTTCCACAGCTCTGCCATGCAGCACAGACTTACCTGGAATGAGAAGGGGACCTGATCTGTCATTGCTGAAGGTTTCCCCCAACTCTGTGACTGGACAGTGAAAGGAAAAGCAGTTAGACTGTGATCATCTGTCACTCTGCTCTCGCCTCACAACAGCGTACTCCTGCAGCACAAGTGCAGTACAAAAATACATTTACTGATCTATTAATTCTAATTACATCTACCTAAAGTTCTGATTTAACTTTTTTTTTTTAACTCACCTAGTTACAACAGTTTATCTTGTATTATTTTTATCTATTGTTGATGAGACCTTGAAAGTGACATGTAATGGCTTAAAGTGGACCCCTTAGTAACTTCACAAGTCTGCGTTAATAAAAATCCTGACAATACATCATCTTCCAATCAGCTGCAGCTTTTAGTCATCCTTGAACTCCAGTCCAGTGACTTTGCCTAGGCTGAGATGATGTCATCAGTCTGCTGCAGGCTGACTGAGGCATTTCTTCAGTCTCATCTCCGACTGCAACATTGTGACTCTTTAGCAAGTCACAAGGTGAGAGAGACTGCAGCAGGGGCTGATCTGTGTTAGGCAGGCCATACATTATGCAATTTTCTTTTCCTCAACCAGGGGTTGAAGGTAAGAAAATTTCTCGATTCCCCCAACAGTACAGTCATTGTTGATCAGGAACCCCTCCTGCAGCGCTATTGCATTCTGCTGGCGGGGTAGCCCATGGAGCCTTCCCTACCGGCAGAATACAATGATAACTGCTGGCGGCTATAACCACCGGCAGAGAACGGGCGGAAAAAAAAAAAAAAACAGACAGGCTGGTTGTACTGAAGTTGATCAATGGATTGCCTTCAGTATAACCAGCCTGCCCATAGACGGAACAAAGTTGCTTGGTTCCTGGTGAATCAGCTGATCAGTCTATGGCTGGCTTTAGACATGTGCACTGCCGGAAAATGTATTAGTTTTCCTTTCATTCGTTTTTTTCCGTTTATTGGGTCAGTCGGTATGATCGCAATTCGAAAATAAGAAAGAAAAATCCAAAAATTCGAAAGAATGACTAACTAATAATAACTAACTGTTAAATTATAGGTATTGGAATTTCCTTTCAAATTTGGCTGTTAGTGAATGTAACGAATACAAATTTATCCGAAGTTACGAATTATCCGCAATAATGAATCTCGTATCTAAACAAATGGAATGGAGTGAATTATAAATAATAAAAATAAATGTTTTTATTATTATTATTGTTATTTATTATTATTAATTCGTTACCGTCCATCCGTTTAGATGCAGCATTTGTTGTTGTGGATAATTCGTAACTTTGGATAAATTTGTATTCGTTACGTTCACTAACAGCCAAATTTGAAAGGAAATTCCAATACCTTTAATTTAATAGTTAGTAATAGTTAAGTTATTATTAATTAGTTATTTCAGATTTTCGAATTTTGGGGTTTTTCGGAGTTTCAAATTCCGAATTTTCGAATGTAAGAATTTTAGATTTTTTGTAAATTCTAAAATTTTTAAATTCGAAAATTCTTAATTTTCTAATTTACGAATATTCAGAAAAATTTGTAAACGGGTTTTCGTTAATTCTGATATCTCCGAAATAACAAATTTGGCGAAATTCGTTAAAAAATTTGAACGAAACGAATTGCACATGTCTATTAGACATTCACGAACCCCACCAAAAACTGCACAGGCACCAGGAGTTACATGATTGTGTGCATATCCCAGTCCAGGAAGTAGATGAGCTGAGGAAATGCAGAATGGAAAAAAAATCTAATAGAATTGAAAATAAAAGAAAAGAATAGAATAGAAAAAAAAAAGAATTGAATAGAATAGAAAGAATATAACAATATAACCATCTTTTGAAATTTGAATTTCGAATAGAATAAATTCAAATTTGAATGGAAAAGAATAGATTAGAAAAGAATAGAAAAAACAATAGAATATAATGAAATAGAAAAAAACAATAGAATAGAATGGAATAGAAAGAATATAATCTTCCAAAATTCTAATTTAGAATAGAATAAATTCGATTTAGAATGGAATTCGAATGGAATTCAAATATTCCAAATTCGCTCGAATTGCGTGAATCCTGAAAACGAATTCAACGAATTGATGTAAATAACAAATCGGAAACACATGTTTTGTCCTGCATTCGTTCTGCGCATGTCTAATCCCAGAACATGGGCTGCAGGCTTGTCCTGATACCAATCCAGAAGGCTAGTAAGTGTTAAGAGGAAAGGATCGCCGCTACTCCCAACCAGCCCAAGAGGAATAAAAGATAAGGAGCGACCATGTCTTCTCCGTATTGTTTATTCCCCCCGGGCTGGTTGGGAGTAGCAGTGATCGTTTCCTCTTTACACTGACTAGCCTTCTGGGACTATTTTATCATTGTGAGCTCCATTTTCCTTATTAAAGTGGAGTTCCAACCCCAAAAAAAAAAAATTAGTAATGTGTTTAAAAAAAATAAAAAAAAAAACATTTGGAGAAATTTTTTTTTTTTTTTTACTCGCCTCTAAATGCCTGTTGCTAGGGCAGTATTTGTAGCTGCTGACTTTTAATTATTATTTTTTTTTTTTTTAAATGGGAACCCCGCTTTAAGGTATTTCATTAGCAGGCATGACTGTCCATCTTATGTTAGGTCTGCTCTACTGTGACAAGTTATTACATACCTGCCACCAAAACTAAGTTATTATAGTTAGACACCCTAAATCCTGACATCAATGACTATTCCAGGTATTTAGGAGACGGATGGCTCCTCCCGGACAATAAAGATGACGTCTTCCTTTAAGTGTCTCCATCTGTAACAATTTGAAGCTCGCTTTTACCGAATGTAACCCGGCTCAGGTCTGTTTATGAGGAGCCAAAACATTCTTTTCATCCTCAACATATAAAAAAAGAAAAGCAATTAGGCGCAGTCTGTATGAAAGACGTTCGTATCAGAGTTTTGTCTGAAGTTCATATGAGAATGGGAAGGAAGATAAAAGACGTTCGGCGAGGAGGCGACTCAGGCGAGGGTTTGTAAATCTCTGTAAAGTATTTTTTTAATGTATTCATTTGCTGTAAAATCTGTTTGATCTCAGGCAGCTACGTGACTCCACTGAAGACTTCAAAGGCCGGAGTTTTGGGGAGATAAAATATTTGACAATCGCATTATACGCACCTGCTGATCGCTCTCGGTGTTTGCAAACACTTGAGAAAATCGGGAAGTACAATAAAAGAATTGACTATTGGAATTGTTTTAACATGAAATGCTGGTCAAAGCATTTGATTTTGGTGTTGGATAGAATGAGAAGGAGCTGCAATTTTTGTTCAATTTTAATGAAGTGTCCCCGTCGAAAAAGATGCCCCTTCACTTCCTGTTCTGATACCCGAGAGGGACCCAGACACCCCTAATAACCTTATAGGAAGAGGAAAGGCTAAGTAGTAGTCCAAATATGGTTTATTATTGGTACACTATATTGCCAAAAGTATTGGGGCGCCTCCCTTTACACACACATGAACTTTAAAGGGGTTGTAAAGGTAAAATTATTTTGTTATACTTACCTTCACTGTGCAGCTCGTTCTGCACAGAGTGGCCCCGAACCTGGTCTTCTGGGGTCCCTTGGCGGCTGTTTCAGCTCCTCCCCGCAAGCATTCACCACCTTAATGCGAGCTCCCTCGCATGGTGGTGAGTGCTTGCGGGCGCGCTCCCGTGATACAGCCGGCGGCTATAGCCGCTCGCTGTATCACTCGGCCCCGCCCCCCGGCGCGCCGCGTCATCGGATGTGATTGACAGCAGCGCGAGCCAATGGCTGCGCTGCTTTCAATCCATCCACTGCAGCCAATCAGCGACCAGGCTGAGCTGCAGTGGAGATGACGGGAACGAGCAGCGAAGATTCGAGGCGTCAGGTAAGTAAAACGGGGGGGCTGGGGGTGGCGGTATTGTCAAAAGTTTTTTCACCTTAATGCATAGAATGCATTAAGGTGAAAAAATTTTTACCTTTACAACCCCTTTAATGACATCCCAGTCTTAGTCCGTAGGGTTCAATATTGAGTTGGCCCACCCTTTGTAGCTATACCAGCTTCAACTCTTCTGGGAAGGCTGTCCACAAGGTTTAGGAGTGTGTCTATGGGAATGTTTGACAATTCTTCCAGAAGTGCATTTGTGAGCTCAGGCACTGATGTGGATGAGAAGGTCTGGCTTGCAGTCTCCGCTATAATTCACCCAAAGGTGTTCTATTGGGTTGACGTGTAGGGCAGTCAAGTTCCCTTCACCCAAATCTCGCTCATCCATGTCTTTATGGACCTTGCTTTGAGCACTGGTCCAAATCATTTGGTGGAGGGGGGATTATGGGGTGGGGGTGGGGTTGGGCTTGGCCCCTTAGTTCCAGTGAAGGGAACTCTTAAGGCGTCAGCATACCAAGAAATTTTGGACAATTTCATGCTCCCAACTTTGTGGGAACAGTTTGGGGATGGCCCCTTCCTGTTCCAACATGACTGCACACCAGTGCACAAAGCAAGGTCCATAAAGACATGGATGAGCGAGTTTTGGGTGGAGGAGCTTGACTGGCCTGCACAGAGTCCTGACCTTAACCTGATAAAACACCTTTGGAATGAATTAGAGCGGAGACTGCGAGCCGGGCCTTCTCTCCAACATCAGTGCCTGACCTCACAAATGCACTTCACAACTCAATATTGAACCCTACGGACTAAGACTGGGATGCCGCTAAAGTTCATGTGCGTGTAAAGGCAGGGACCGCAATACTTTTGGCAATATAGTGTAGTAGCTGTTTACAAGCCAACACGTCTCTGGGGTTTAGAGTCTTCTTCATCAGGGCCTAAAGTTAATGTAAATCTGGTCTGTCATGTACAGGGGGCCCGTATCCATTGAGAGAAGGACAGTCTGGGTCATAGCAGCAATCACTCGAAGACACAGAAAGCTCTGCACTGGAGTCATGGGAGCACAGGGACCACTGGAAGACATAGGATGCTTTGCAATGGAGTCACAGGAGCAGAGGGGTCACTTGGAGGACACAGGATGCTCTGTACTGGACTCACAAGTGCGCAGGGGTCACTGGAAGACACAGGATGCTCTGCATGGAGCCTCAGGTGCACAGGGCCCACTGGACGACACAGGATGCTCTTTGTGACGGACCACTTGGCACCCCTCTTGGGTGCCTCCGTCAAGATATACAGCTTCCTACTGTCTGGAACCAGGAACCAGATATTATAGCAGAATATTGCACCTAGGATCTAGACAACACTAGCTTAGGTGCAAACTGGAACTGTCTTTACTGTAAATTCACACAGAATATATACCACATAAGATCAGGTAAGAGCTTGATAAGAACATTAACATAAATATAAATAGTTAATGTTTTCAGGATTTCCCTCAGATGATACGGCTGTGGTAATTACTAAGGCAGTGAAACTGATCAAATCACCTGTGGAAAATAATGGTTAGCCTGAAAACATGACCTGTTGGGGCACTTTGAGGACTGGAGTTGGGAAACACTCGCCCAGACCATTCAGCACCAGTTTCCCAGTAAGACCCAGTAAGTAAGACCTAGGGCTGTCCCAATCTTTAAAAGGATTAACAGACAGACAGAAACAATAGGTGACTCAATCAACAATTGGAATTCACACGTAGGAGACACAGAATGGGGAAATTATACCATGAAAGAAAGACCCCTTGGTAAACAGATTATAGCAGGAGACCCCAGCATCAGGTTGTTTTGAGCTGATTATATTAACATCTGCTGTGTCTAGGAGGGGGGTTGAAGCAGTGAAAGCTGATTTGGGCATAGAGGCCCCAAATCTGTATCCGGGACTTCCAGTGCTCATAATCTGTGGTTTTCGGGGAGACATGGACTTGAATCTGAAGTAAAACTACTTCGGGGGTCCCCCAGGCACACACCTCCCAAAGAATAGAGTCCCCTCAAATGCCAGGGCCCATAGTCAGTAGGCAAGAGACTACCCTGCAGGTCCCTCCAAAAGCCCCTGGCGAGTTGGGTCTGTCACACTCTGTATTGGAGTCACAGTCGCGCAGGGACCACTGAAAGACACAGGATGCTATGCATTGGGCCTCGGGTGCACAGGGGCCACTGGAAGACACAGGATACTCTGTACTGAAGTTACAGGTGCACAAGGGCCACTGGAAGACACAGCATACTCTGTACTGAAGTTACAGGTGCACAGGGGCCACTGGAAGACACAGGATACTCTGTGCTGAAGTTACAGGTACATAGGGGCCACTGCAAAACACATGATACTGTATACTGAAGTTACAGGTACACAGGGGCCACTGGAAGACACAGGATACTCTGTACTGAAGTTACAGGTGCACAGGGGCCACTGGAAGACACAGGATACTCTGTGCTGAAGTTACAGGTACACAGGGGCCACTGGAAGACACAGTATACTCTGTACTGAAGTTACAGGTGCACAAGGGCCACTGGAAGACACAAGGTTCTCTGCAATGGAATCAAAGATGCACAGGGGTCACTAGAAGACACATGATGCTCTGCACTGGAGTCAGAAGCGCACAGGGGCCCATTGTTCCCTCTGTGCTACCATGGCTCTAATGCAAAGCATCCTGTGGCCTCCAGTGCACCCATGAACCATGATTACCTAGAGGAACCTCGGGAGTACCTAGCAGAAGTGTAGCAATGTGTTGCCCAAACACCAAACCATGGGTTTGTTTGCAACTTAAAATGCACCTGAATTTAGAAATGTGTCCTGATTGGTTGTGGCATTGGCGCTCTCGGTAAAACCTGAAAGTGCTGGTGGCCTAGCACCAGACACAGTCCCTGGTGCCAATACCCAGTGGAGGTAAGTGTGACACAGTCATTAAAATCTCATATAAGCTTTAAGAGCTGTAAGAACGGCAAGGATGTGGAATTCCCTTCCACAGGCGGTGGTCTCAGCGGGGGGGGCATTGATAATTTAAAAAAACTATTAGATAAGCACCTGAATGACCGCAACATACAGCGATATACAATGTAATACTGACATAAAATCACACACATAGGTTGGACTTGATGGACTTGTGTCTTTTTTTAACCTCGTCTACTATATATGTAACTATGTTCCCTTTACAGAAGGTTGTTCTTGAAGCTGCTCTGTGTCTAGTGTGAGACGGTCGCTGGATTTCTATAATCTGCCCAGTAAGAGATTAGAACTACAAAACCCCAAAATGCATTTAAAACGCTGGAACTTAACAGCTGGGAAAACAGCATTGAAGGCTTTTAGACGCAGGACCACTGACCTAATAATTTCTCCTCTGAAATATGCACATCTGTCACTGCTTACAATGCTCTGATTTTCAGATTCTCTTCTTTAAAACCAGCAGCACTAGGTAACGGTGAGGGGTGGCCATACACGGTAATGGCGCTTCCTAGAGGCACCAGATGTCGGACGTGCAGCCATGATCTGATCTCATCTGAACGATCCTTCTACAAACATATCAGTCACTCCAATCAGCAAAAGGGACTTATTCTGTAAATTGAAAAGCAAAGCATAGTACTTAATAGCAATCAATCAGCATTCATCCTTCTGGATCTTTTAGGGCCAGTTCACACTGGGATCCCACAGAAATGCGTGCTGCGTTCCCATGCAATTCCTGTGCGGTGCAATTTCATTTAAACTGAATTTGCAACGTGACATGAAGGAAGTATGCATGCACTATTTTTTTTTAAAAAGTACTGAACCAAATCTGCGGTACCATGCGATTCAGTGTCCACAAACACGCAGCGTTTGCGATCTGTGTTTGGGGTGTCGCTAATGTAGTGGCACCGGCAGCAGATCACAAATGCAGTTGGCGAGAAAACGCACACGGATTGCACCTTTCTTGCACCACCTTCTAGCGTGATCCAGCCCTTACTGTGATCATCTGAAATATGATTGGTTGATAGTGGGGTCCTGTATTTTAGCAATTACCACTACTGTTTGGGCTGCTCTAATGAGAACCTGTGTAAGTCACCATACTAATATTGGAGGTTTGGGTCAGTAATAATGGAACCCTAGAATTATCCCATTGGTATTAATATCCAGTGGTATTTGCCGTGGTACTTTTACAGGGTGCCTGGATTCTGGACTGGTGGCTTCTATGCATCAAAGCATTCCTACAGTCAACCTGGTTTGCAGGGCCGTCTTTAATTTTGATTGGACCCTGGGCAAACATTTTCCTGGGGCTTCCCTAGCCCTACGCCACCACCCTCGGCCCCCGCTATGCAATTTCTCTCTCCACCTACTCTGAGACATACATTGATTGCTAGAGGTTACTGCACATTATTACTGCTCACTAATTGGTTGCTAGAACTTACTGAACATCATTACCGCTCACCCATTGATTGCTAGAGGTTACAGCACATTATTACTGCTCACTGATTGGTCGCTAGAGGTTACTGCACATCCTTGCTGCAAATTGATTGGTTGCTAGATTATAGATAGATTATGCTACAAATGCAAATAAGTCCCATTGCCAGATTAAAAGTGTTGTTTTGCATTGCAGCAGAATTTGACGGCCCCAGCTGTGCATGTTTCCCTATGAGACTGTGTAGAGCAGGGGTGTCCAATTCCATTTCATTAAGGGCTGCATCAGCATTATGGTTGCCTCAAAGGTCCAGTTGTATCTGTAAGACAAGATGTCTAGAGAACCCCACCCCCTTTACATCGGATGTCAAGAACCCCTCTACCATCAGAAGTCAAGTGTGCCCCACCCTCCCTTACATCACAGTGCACCCCCCTTACCTCATGCTGCTGCCAGAAAAAAAGCTGGGGCAGAGCTGGCATAGAAGGTGCAGGATCTGGAGAAGGACCAGAGCAGGGCTGGAGTCAGCTCAGGGGAGATGGCACAGAGAGGCACAGGATCTGTAGGAGGAGTTCTGTTATCCTCTCTGCTGCAGACTGCTGAGAAGTGGGGCAGGGATGGGCCTTTCCAAGGCTGCATGGAGAAGCACAGGATCTGGCAGAGGGATTCTGTCCTCCTGTGTGCTGCCAACTGCTGAGACAAGGTGGGGGCGAAAACAAGGGGGGGTGCCACAGCTGCAGGAGGAGTGTGAGGGCCACATGAATGGCCTTGGGGGCCGGATTCTGCCTTATGTTTGACACATTGTGATCCTTAGTGACCCAGAAGACTCAGAATCGAATGCCTCTGCAAACTTACGCTGCATGGCCTCCCTGATTCTGCAAAGCCTGGGAAAGGACCCTAGGATTTGTGGTATCAAGGAGAGGGATCATTAATGGCTGGCAACCCTTCTTGATCCACGTTACAAGGGTAAGGTTGCAGAACTCATCCTGCCTTCGCAGAGGGAACAGAGGATGAAATATCCTCAGGAGGCCTTGAAGAAAGGTTTGTGCAACGCATTTCCAGACCCTGGGTGGTTACAATTTCCTGGTGCTGGACAATGTGTTGCTGACCGATGCCTTTAAACAATTTTTTAGTCCTCAGCGCCAAGATCTGATCGATTCAAGCAACCATCGCCAGCGTCTCCATTACAAGGTGTAGAAATATCCAGGGGCAAGAGCAGACTTGGAGACCTTTCCAACAGAGCATCCACTGGGTTACTGGGTCTTGAGGATGGACCACTGGCCAGAACTAGCTCAATATGTAATTGAGCTACTGGCCTGTACTGCATCCAGCATGCTTTCTGAACGCACATTTAGTGCTGCTGGAGGGTTTGTAATGGATCAAAGAGTGCGCCTGTCCACAGACTCCGTTGATAGGCTCACATTCATAAAAAGGAATCAGTCTTGGATCAGCAGCTATCAAGCACCCGATTATCCAAACAAAAGAACTCACTGCTCCAGGTGAGACAGGAAGCCTAATGATATCACGGGTGCCCGCCTCGGCTCGCCTACGCATACGATCAACACTGAAGAAATGGCTGCACTCCAAGATCCATCAAAATTCGTATTTAATGAACGAACATCCCACGTGTTACAAACAGTTCAAATGTTCGTTCATTAAATACAAATTTTGATGGATCTTGGAGTACAGCCATTTCCTCAGTGTTGATCAAGCACCTAATGCTGATGTAACTGATTGAATTTGCTATGGATGTGGGATCCCTTGAAGACTGCCTATGCAATATTTTTGGTTTAGGGCACCACCACCACCACCCAAGGCCCAATTTTTCTGCCCCTGTTTAAACAGCGGCATGCAATTACAATTTATGATCTAATATTTTACAGCAGGGCCCATTCCCGCGCTCAACAAGAGTATCTGTGAGGGGTTACAGTGTTGTGGCACCACCACCCAAGGCCCAATTTTTCTGCCCCTGTTTAACAGGGGCACGTAATTACAATTTTTGATATAATATTTCAACGCAGGGCCCGTTCCTGTGCCCAACAAGAGTATCGGCGAAGGGTTACAGTGTTGTGGCACCACCACCACCACCAAAGGCCCAATTTTTCTGCCCCTGTTGAACAGGGGCATGTAATTACAATTTTTGATATAGTATTTCACAGCAGGGCCCGTTCCTGCACCCACCAAGAGTAACTGAGAGGGCTTACAGTGTTCTGGTACCACCAACACCTAAGGACCAATTTTCTGCAGAGCGTATAGGGCAGGCCGTATAGTATATATACTACTGTTCAGAGTATATAGTGCTTGGGGGCCTGACCTCCACGCCATTTTTTAACAAAAATTTGTGTGCAGCCTTCCCCTTAATAGCAACACCAGACCCAAAGGGCCTGGTAATGGATTGGGGAGGGGGGGACTCATGCTGTTTTTTTCATTGATTTTCATCTATATTGCCTGGACCCGACAATTCATTACAGCCGTGAGTCGTTTTAAATGATATTTTTTCCTTTAGAATTGTCATTTTGCTGTGGTATTGTTTTAAACACGGGAAAAAATGCGCTAATTTACAGGCATACTAAGGACACCCCCAAGGCACGATATTTAAAGGAGTATTTTCACTTTAAGTATTATTAAAATCACTGCTCCCAAAAAAACAGCCATTTTTAAAACTTATTTTTGCATTGATACATGTCCCCTGGGGCAGGACCCGGTTCTCCAAACACTTTTTAGGACAATAACTTGCATATTAGCCTTTAAAATTAGCACTTTTGATTTTTTACGTTCATGTCCCATAGACTTTAACAGTGTTCGAACAAATTTTTTGCCTGTTCGCATGTTCTGCTGCGAACCGAACCAGGGGGTGTTCGGCTCATCAGTACTCCTAGACCATGCAGGTTTAGGAGATATACGGGGTAGCTACAGGTAAGCCTTATTGTAGGTTTACCTGTAGCAAAAAGTGGTTGTAAAAGGTTTACAACCACTTTAAGGAAAGAATCCAGGCCTTTTTTAAGGCAATCTACTGAGCTGGCCAGAACCACCTCTGGAGGGAGTCTATTCCACATTTTCACAGCCCTTACTGTGAAGAAACCTTTCCGTATTCGGAGATGAAATCTTTTTTCCGCTAGACGTAAAGAGTGCCCCCTTGTCCTCTGTGATGACCTTAAAGTGAATAACTCAACACCAAGTTCACTATATGTACCCCTTATGTATTTATACATGTTGATCATATTCCTACTTAATCTCCTCTTCTCAAGAGGGAATAAGTGCAGTTCCTCTAATCTTTCCTCATAGCTGAGCTCCTCCATGCCTCTTATCAGTTTGGTTGCCCTTCTCTGCACTTTCTCCAGTTCCCCAATATCCTTTTTGAGAACTGGTGCTCAAAACTAAACTTCATATTCCAGAAGAGGTCTTACTAATGATTTGTACAGGGGCAAAATGATATCTCTCTCTCCCTGGAGTCCATACCTCTCTTAATACAAGAAAGGACTTTGCTCACTTTGGAAACCGCAGCTTGGCATTGCATGCTATTATTAAGCTTATGATCTACCAAAACCCCCAGATCCTTCTCCACTATTGTTGTACTCCCCCTAGTATGTATGATGCATGCATATTCTTAGCCCCCCAAGTGCATAACTTTACATTTATCGACATTAAACCTCATTTGCCGCACAGTTGACCAATAAAACAGTGCATTGAGGTCGGCTTGTAAGTTGGAGACATCCTGTAAGGACATTATTCCACTGCATAGCTTGGTGTCATCTGCAAAGACAGAAATGGTACTTTTAATCCCAGACCCAATATCATTTATAAAGGTATTAAAAAGTAGGGGTCCCAACACAGAACCTTGGGGTAGACCAGAACCTTAGACCATTCAAAGTAAAAATCATTAACCACTATTCTCTGAATTCGGTCTTTTAGCCAGTTTTCTATCCATTTACAAATTGATCTTTCCAAGCCTGTAGACTTCATGAAATGTCTTATTTTGTTAGCATTTTATAGACTACAGTGCCTTAAAAAAGTATTCATACTCCTTGAAATTTTCCACATTTTGTCATGTTACAACCAAAAGTATAAATGTATTTTATTGGGATTCTATGTGATAGACCAACACAAAGTGGCACATAATTGTGAAGTGGAAGGAAAATGAAATGTTTAAAACTTTTTTACAAATAAATATGTGAAAAGTGTGGTGTGCATTTGTATTCAGCCCCCCTGAGTCAATACTTTGTTGAACCACTTCTCCAGTCTCGGCTGGTGAAGGTTTAGGATGGGGGTGCCAGACCCCGCCCTTCCTTCTTGACCCCTCCCACTTGGCAAAAACGGTGTGGTTTCAGCGAAACAGTGGGCGTGACTTAAAGGGGTGTGGCTCTAAGGGGGTGTGGTTAGCGTCTGAGATGAACGAGGGATGGAGAGAGAGGGAGGGGGAGAGGGATGGAGGGACAGCAGGCCCAGATCCTACACAACAATAGAAATATGTGTATTCCAGAAAGTTTAACAATCAGCAGATAAAGATACTCCAAACACCTGGTTTTAGCGCTTCAATCATCCCGGGACCATGGTTGATACGGTGTCAGGATGATTGAAGCGCATTATTTCTATTTTTACATTGTAATATAAAATTAAATTATTCAACTCACCATAATGTAGAATCAGTGGGAGCCCTGAGTGTGTCACCTGCCACGTCGCCTGCCACCAGATGCCATCAGGTGCCACCAGCAGAGTCCGTCCTTACATCAGGTGCCCCCAGCGGAGTCCGTCCTTACATCAGGTGCCCCCAGCGGAGTCCCTCCTTACATCAGGTGCCCCCAGCGGAGTCCCTCCTTACATCAGGTGCCCCCAGCGGAGTCCCTCCTTACATCAGGTGCCCCCAGCAGAGTCCCTCCTTACATCAGGTGCCCCCAGCAGAGTCCCTCCTTACATCAGGTGCCCCCAGCAGAGTCCCTCCTTACATCAGGTGCCCCCAGCAGAGTCCCTCCTTACATCAGGTGCCCCCAGAGTCCCTCCTTACATCAGTGTCCCCAGCGGAGTCCCTTCTTACATAAGGTGCCCCCAGCAGCAGAGCCCTCCTCGCATGTATGTCCCCAGCAGAGGAGTCCTCCTCACATCTGTGTCCCTATCAGCGGAGTCCCTCCTTACATCTGTGTCCCCATCAGCGGAGTCCCTCCTCACATCTGTGTCCCCATCAGCGGCGTCCCTCCTTACATCTGTGTCCCTATCAGCGGAGTCCCTCCTTACATCTTTGTCCCCATCAGAGGAGCCCCTCCTTACATCTGTGTCCCCATCAGCGGAGCCCCTCCTACATCTGTGTCCCCATCAGCGGAGTCCTCCATACATCTGTGTCCCAATCAGCGGAGTCCTCCTTACATCTGTGTCCGCATCAGCTGAATCCCTCCTTAAATCTGTGTCCCCATCAGCGGAACCCCTCCTTACATCTGTGTCCCCATCAGCAGCAGAGTCCTCCTCACATGTGTCCCCATCAGCAGCAGAGTCCTCCTCACATGTGTCCCCATCAGCAGCAGAGTCCTCCTCACATGTGTCCCCATCAGCAGAGCAGAGTCCTCCTCATATGTGTCCCCGGCAGCACAGCCCTCCTTCATGCCGCGTCTGTCTCTGTCTCCTTCAGTGGCAGCTAGTTCCTGGCTTTCTCCATGTGTTCAATGGAGAGGGGAACGGCCTCCCCTCTCCACTGAACACAAGGGGATTAATCCTCACGGCGGCGTCCATCTTTTTGTAGCCCGCCGGCAGTGACATTGTTCTCACACTGAGAACAAAGCACCCGGCCATAGTGATACACTACGGCCACTGGGCGGAAGCTGTTTGGCGCGATGGAATGCGCCACAAAGCAGCTCCAAACCTCGCCAATGAAGCGCCTCGTCTGCAATCTTGTGATTGCATAGACGTGGCGCTTCCCATAGTGCACTGAGTCCAGTGCCCGAACACAGTGCACTTAAGGACTTTTTTTTTGTTTTTTTGTTTAAAGGGCCATGTTTAAAAAAAAATGTTTTAATTTTTTTTGTGACTGCCCCCTATGGACGGGCCGCCACTGCACCTTTCGCTGCAAATACAGATGCAAGTCTTTTTGGGGATGTCTCTACCAGCTTTGCACATCAAGAGAGTGAAATTTTGCCCATTCTTCTTTGCAAAATAGCTCAAGCTCTGTCGGATTGGATGGAGAGCGTTTGTGAACAGCAATTATGAAGTCATACCACAGATACTCAATTGGATTTAGGTCTGGACTTTGGGCCATTCTAACACATGAATATGCTTTGATCTAAACCATTCCATTGTAGCTCTGGCTGTATGTTTAGGGTCGTTGTCCTGCTGGAAGGTGAACCTCCGCCCCAGTCTCAAGCCTTTTGCAGACTCTTATGCCGTGTACACACGGTTGGATTTTCCGACGGAAAATGTGTGATAGGACCTTGTTGTCGGAAATTCCGACCGTGTGTAGGCTCCATCACACATTTTCCATCGGATTTTCCGACACACAAAGTTTGAGAGCAGGCTATAAAATTTTCCAACAACAAAATCCGTTGTCGGAAATTCCGATCGTGTGTACGCAAATCCGACGGACAAAGTGCCACGCATGCTCAGAATAAATAAAGAGATGAATAGATGATATTGGCCACTGCCCCGTTTATAGTCCCGACGTACGTGTTTTACGTCACCGCGTTCAGAATGATCGGATTTTCCGACAACTTTGTGTGACCGTGTGTATGCAAGACAAGTTTGAGCCAACATCCGTCGGAAAAAATCCTAGGATTTTGTTGTCGGAATGTCCGAACAAAGTCCGACAGTGTGTACGGGGCAGTACAGGTTTTCATCTAAGCTTGCCCAGTATTTGGTTCCATCCATCCTCCCATCAACTCTGGTCAGCTTCCCTGTCCCTGCTGAAGAAAAGCATCCCCACAACATAATATTGCCACCACCATGTTTCACGGTGGGGATGGTGTGTTCAGGGTGATGTGCAGTGTTAGTTTTCCATCACACATGACGTTTTGCTTTTAGGCCAAAAAGTTTAATTTTGGTCTCATCTGACCAGAGCACCTTTTTCCACATGTTTGCTGTGTCCTCCACATGGCTTCTCGCATGGCTTTCTTCTTGCCACTCTTCCATAAAGGCCAGATTTGTGGAGTGCACGACTAATAGTTGTCCTGTCGACAGATTCTCCCACCTGAGCTGTGGATCTCTGCAGCTCCTCCAGAGTTACCATGGGCCTCTTGGCTGCTTCTCTGATTTATGCTCTTCTTGCCCGGCCTGTCAGTTTAGGTGGACGGCCATGTCTTGGTAGGTTTGCAATTGTGACAGGCTCTCTCTATTTTCGGATGATGGCTTGAACGGTGCTCCGTGAGATGTTCAAAGTTTGGGATATTTTTTTTTTTTTTATAACCTAACCCTGCTTTAAACTTCTCCACAACTTTATCCCTGACCTGTCTGGTGTGTTCCTTGGCCTTCATGATGCTGTTTGTTCACTGAGGTTCTCTAACAAACCTCAGAGGGCTTTACGGAACAGCTGTAATTTATACTGAGATTAAATTACACACAGATGGACTCTATTTACTAATTAGGTGACTTCTGAAGACAATTGGTTCCACTAGATTTTAGTTAGGGGAATCAGAGTAAAGGGGGCTGAATAGAAATGCCCCCCCACACTTTTCAGATATTTATTTGTAAAAAAAATGTTGAAAACCATTGATCATTTTCTTTCCACTTCACAATTATGTGCCACTTTGTGTTGGTCAATCACACAAAATCCCAATAAATTCCATTTATGTTTTTGGTTGTAACATGACAAAATGTGGAATACTTTTTCAAGGCACTGTACATTTTTTGGTGGTTGGCAAATACAAGTGCTGCAAGGCCGCGGTGCTGCACCAACCACTAGACCATTGTGCTCACCATATAGTAATGCATGGTCTGTAGATAAAGCAAACGTAAATTGGAGTAATAATATTGTTAAGACAATGCGGGAGGGAAATTCTCGCCAGCGCTCGGCTGCTTGGTAGTCACATCCGGTGTGGAAGGGGCAGGTCAGGTGGTGTTGTGTAGTGGCCAGCATAGAGGAAGTTGTACCTCTCTTATCTGATGCTCCACAGTTGTGTGTGTATAGCGAGGCCGGTGCACAAAACATCCTGTCTCTGCATTTTCCTAGTCAGGACGGAGGTAATGCAGCCATCAGACAAAAGCTTGTGCAGTGAGAGAAAAATATTATATATATATATATATATATATATATATATATATATATATATATATATATATATATATATATATATATATATATATATATATATATATATACACACACACACACATTGAGCTAATACATTGATGCTGGGTTTGTATGGGCACGCTCTGGGGTTCTAACAGCGTAACGGTCTTCCATACACGCTGTCCATAGATTGCACTTCTAAATGTCTGTAGTGGGCGTATCTGGGCGAAAGGAAAATTGGGGACAAGAAAGCCTGGCTCGCAGTCTCTGCTCTAATTCATCCAAAAGTTGTTCTATTGGGTTGAGGTCAGGACTCTGTGCAGGCAAGTCAAGTTTCTCCACCCCAGACTCGCTCATCCATGTCTTTAAGTGGAAGTAAAGTCTGCTATAAAAACATTTTTCCCAGGTGGGTTATGCCATAATGTGCTAGTCTGCACAGCATATTAGTACCTTATGGCAAACTTACCTGTCATATGGTGTCCTGCAGCACAGCGCTGGGATCGATCCACCGGGTCTCTTCGCCTAGTCTATCTTCTGGGTCCTGTGCCTTCACCCATTCAATAGGCCAGGCCGCGATGACGTCACTTCCGCGCATGCGCACAGGAGTCCATGGCTGCGGCACGGATCGGGCCGTACATGTTTGCTAAGCTGCGCATGCGCGGTTCAGTGAACATGACAGCTGACGGGCAGAAGGCTGCATTTATGGCAGAAGAGACCGAAAGGTCTCTTCTGTCATGAATACCCTGTCTGTCAGGCATTTGTTTAAAATCAGCTTTACTTCCACTTTTATGGACCTTGCTTTGTGCACTGGTGCTCAGTCATATTGGAACAGGAAGGGGCCATCCTCAAACTGTTCCCACAAAGTTAGGAGCATGAAATTGTCCAACATGTCTTGGTATGCTGACACCTTAAGCGTCCGTTCACATCTCCGCGTTCCGAATTGTGGTGGGAATCGCCGCGATTCTGCCCACGATTCACAATATCAGCAAATCGCAGGACACCCGTGCACTGCCCGTTGATTTTAATACCACCCCAAACACGGTGCGATTTTCCCCGCGAATCATCGGGCGACAATCGCGGTAAAAACACGAGAACAGAATCGCAGGACACCCATCGCCCAAAAGAAATACAGGAGCTTCTTTTGGCACCCCCATACGTGGCGATGTGAACGGAGCCAAATTCAAACCAAGAACAAGAAGAAGGAGCGACTGAGCATGCTCCGAAACATGTCCTACCCACTCTGACGTCACTTCCGGTTGCCTGTATTCCATGCTGGCTCATCTTGGATCAGAAACAGTGTTTCCCACCGCTGGTCAGATGGAACTTCCACCTGCAGCTGTCTTTACTCCCAGG
Source organism: Aquarana catesbeiana (assembly GCF_042186555.1). NCBI lineage: Eukaryota > Metazoa > Chordata > Amphibia > Anura > Ranidae > Aquarana > Aquarana catesbeiana. The sequence goes on along the minus strand of NC_133334.1, from coordinate 39,370,295 downwards.
AGGCATCTCGCTGGACGTTATGGATTCATTGATGAGCCTGTATTTCACTTCCATCTTGTAAGTGTTTTTAGCCCTTCCTCATTAAAGTGTTTTATTACTGCACTTAGAAGCGCCTTCTTCTCTGCTTTGGGATTATCCCCATTGGCTGTGCGAATGCTGAGACATCCATACACCTAATTTTTATGAACAGATAGAAGTCATTTTATGAATACATGTCTGTATTGATACTATTAATACCAGCCAGAAGGACTGGGAGGCATTTTAAGCAGAATTTTAAACTTCTTAGTTGTGTCACAATTTCAGGACTTGCAGAACACAAGTAACCGTCAAGAAAACCTTCGACTACAGGAAATATTGGGCAACCTTCTTGGACACAGCCAAGTGAAGTGGTCTAGCTGAATATATTTCTTAATGTAACATGTTGTCTGATCTATATAATTTTGCAGTGAATCTTATTGTGTTGTGTAATTTGTTGTGTTTTTGAGCAATTACTATCGGCAAGTAGCTATAGGTGATGGTTTTTTATCTGTGTGTAGCACCTGACCCTCCTAGTTCAGAGTAGGCTGCTAGGTAATATTAGTTCGGCCGTACAAACAGCAACGGCCCCAACCTATGACTGGCCTTAAAGCAGAGTTCCACCCAAAAATGGAACTTCCGCTTTAAGTACTGACCCCCTGACATGCCACATTTGGCATGTCATTTTTTTTGGGGGGGAGGGAGCGGGTACCCAGTTTACAGGCACCCAGCTCCCACTTCCTCCCCTGGCGCCGTGGTGCTGGAATGAAGTTCACCTCTCCCCCTCCCTGCAATATTCTGTGACACATCACAGGTCCCAGAACTTTGATTGCCCGGCCATTCACATCGCGCAGTGCAGTGCACGCACGGCTGTGAAGCCACAGCCAGGCGTCCACAGTTACAATGCCAGTCCTGAGAGAGGAGGGGGAGAGAAGCGAGACTTCGTGCGCCCGCATCGCTGGACCCTGGGACAGGTGAGTGTCTGTTTATTAAAAGTCAGCAGCTACACTTTTTGTAGCTGCTGATTTTTAAATGGGTGGAACTCCGCTTTAACAGCAAGGACGATGCATGTCAACCAACCAATTAAAAATTCCCAGCTCACTTACCAGCCAGCCTGCAACAAACCAAATTCTCCTGTCTAACAGTTCACGTAAAAACAGGGGTTTAGTTTACACACATTTGCAAATACATGCGTAAGCTGCAGTGGTCACGTCCGGCACCTCAGTGTACTGCAGTCCTAACTCAATATTTTGTGAGCCTCCGTAGTAAGAGCACATATATAATAATAAATAGATTGAGGGCAGGTATGCCTGGAGGGAGCCCACCCCTCCTTAAAGGCACACTGGACACCCAGCAAATAGCACAATGACAGCAAAGGTGGCTAGTGCGCCCCTTCACCAAATAGTAGTTCAGCACCTCTGTAAACAGTGGAGCAGGGATTAATTGCTTAGGGCTGTTCGGTGTTTCACAGGCTGCACTTCTGCTACTTCCCCTGTCTCCTAGAGACTTCTAAAATGATAGTGGGAGAGAGAGCAGGACAGGCACTCTGAATATTTATGGAACTCCAATCCCTGGAGCGGTGTGCCCAGAAGGTGGAGGGAGAGCCCATAAGCGGTCTGAGGCCCGTTAGCAGTTCCTGGGTCTAGTCCAGTGATGACAAACCTTGGCACCCCAGATGTTTTGGAACTACATTTCCAATGATGCTCACGCACTCAGTGCAGTGTAGTTGAGCATCATGGGAAATGTAGTTCTAAAATATCTGGGGTGCCTAGGTCCGCCAGTCCTTTATAAAGTGTCCCGTGTACAAGGTCCCCCCATCAACATGGGGGACAAGGTGCTTTGGGGGGACCCCAAACCACCCTCCCCATGTTGAGGGCAAGCAGCCTTGTATGATTCAGGAGGGGGGGCTCGCTCGCCCCTCCCCCTTTCCTGGCCTGCCAGGCTGCTTGCTCGGATAAGGGTCTGGTATGGATTTTGGGGGGGACCCCAAACCAATTGTTTTTTAAATTTTGGCGTGGATTTCCCCATAAAATCAATGCCAGACCCAAAGGGCCTGGTATGGATTTTGGGGGGAACCCCACGCTATTAAAAAAAAAAAACATTTTATGGACTGGGGGAAGGGGGGGACCCACGCCGATCTTTTCATAGAATTTTATTCTATATTGCCAGGATCCAGCAATGCATTACAGCCACAAGCAAGTTTAAATGATATTTTTTCCTGTAGAAAATTGACAGTTACTTACCGGTAACTGTTTTTCTAGGATATCTTCCAGGACGGCACACCTGAGAGATGAGAGGCTCCTCCCTACAGGAAACACAATCAATCGACAGCTGTTTTAAGTCCCCACCCTTCCCCTTGATCCTCAGTTTGTAGAGAAGTAACTCCTGAACCTGGTTCACAAGGGAAATCATTCCTCATAGGTACTCACCTTCTAGTGTTCTACCATTTTCCCTCCTCCAACGGGCGGGAAGTAGGCCTGCCGTCCTGGAAGATATCCTAGAAAAACAGTTACCGGTAAGTAACTGTCAATTTTCTCTTAGTCATCTTCCAGGACGGCACACCTGAGAGGATAATCAAGTACCTCAGGCCTACCTTAGGGTGGGACCACTGCAAGACCCTCTTGGCGGACCTTGGTTCTGCAGTGAGTTTTACCTCCACTCCATATGCTTGATGAAGGTATTATAGCTGGATCATGCTGCTGGTCTGCAGGTCTACTCCACCGATGTCCCTGCCTTCTCCGCTTCGGATGCAGGATCTAGGTGGAGTGGGCTCTTAAAGATGGAATCAGAAAACATGTTAAACTTGTAGGTTAGCAATGTTGCCTGTCTCACACATCTAACAACCATGGCCTATTGTGCCTGTAGGTGCTACTTAGAACCCTTAAAGATTAATCAGAGACCTGTGTTGTAAGACAAGGACACTACATTGATCACTAAGAGGGCCTGTCTTAACACTACCCTGTTCAGGGAATTAAAACTGCAAAAAAAAAAGGTGGGCCCCTAACAGACAACCTTTTTTGTTCATTTTTATCTTTACATCAGCAAAGACTAAAGCGAAGCCTACTTAAGAGTAATAGATTAACTGAGGCTTGATCCCTGGGTTTAAGGCATGCCCACTCTGTGGCTTTACTTACGCCTGAGTGCCTACTTCAGGAGAATAAAGTTCATAGCAGAAGTATAACACTTATACTGCTACATCTAGTTCTGCTAGAAGGGTGAGATGAAGGCCATGCACCGAGCCGTGACCTATTCGGTTGGGTATACATCTTTATACTTCATCTTCAGGTCATAATACTCCTCTGAACAGAACTTCCCAAGTTCTTACTAAGCAGGGTGATTCTTTATCGCCTTCCTCCAGTGTCCTATAACCCTACTGGGCTTCAACCCTAGGAAATGGTTCCAGCATTCCTGAATGTAAGGGGCTGAGGCTTTCTGACATGTGACGTCTGCAGCCAGAACTCCTGGCCCCTCCACGGAAAAGAGGGCTGAAATACAAAAGGTGATACATGCATTATTAATATCACAAATTAAAAAAGATCATAGATTGTGGACCCAGCACAATAGATTTAGACAGAAAGGACACAAGCATAGACAATAATGTGTATCTGAGTGTGGCTAGTTAAACCAACATATCAAATATGGGAGAGACCCAAATCTGAACTTCAATGTAGACAAACAGTCCTCACAGTCTGGTTTTCTGATGTGCAGCCAATATGTAAAAACATTAAGACACACGCAAACCCCCAGCCTTGGTTCACACTGGGACGACTTGTCAGGCGACCTAGTCACCTGACAAGTAGCGCCCTGTTCTGTGCAATGGAACCGTTCTAAATCGGCGCGATGCAAGTCGCTCCGACTTAGAAAAAGGTTCCTGTACGACTTTGGGGGCGACTTGCATTGACTTCTATACAGAAGTCGTTTCGCAAGTCGCCACTGAGTCGTGTCCTGGGTCGCCTGAGGCAGTCGCGCTGTAAGTCGTGCTGCCTCAGTGTGAACCGACCCTAAATGCTGCGTGTTTCTGAAGTGCAGCTAGCTAGGTCATAGCTGATATATATACATAAAGGACGGGAGTCCTGTTTACGGTGGAGTTTTACTGATGTACAGCAAAACAGGGCCATAAATATAAGACAGAAAGACCCAAACTTCTATGTTGCGTATTTCTGACGAACCACCAAATACAGTTATAAGATCAATATGGCACACAAGACAATATCTTTTCTGTTATGCAGTTCTGTAGTGCAGTCACACAGAACCAACACGGAAAGGACCCAAGCAACCTGCAGCATTGTGTTTTTCTGAAGTGCAGTAAGGTAAGGGAATCTGAAACAGAAAGCACCAACAAGCTTCAATGTTGAGTATTTCTGCTGTGCAGCCACATAAAAACAGACAGCCTTCCTAGCTGCGATCTTTCTGGTGTATTGCAAAGTAAGGAAATAAACTCCATGATGTCTATTCTTGTGTGTAGCAAAACCTCAACCAGATGGGACAGATAAAACTTAGGGCTCCCACACCTGTGCGACCCAACCTGCAACCGCAAAAACGCAAGAGAAAAGTCATACACTATGGCTTCCAATGGGAACCATTTGTGTCTGTGCAACTCCAGGTCGCAGCGCCACCAAGCAGACCCTGCTTTCTGGATCCACAGACCTCAAGATTACACAGGTCGCAGGTAACTTGCAATTTTCAGGTTGAACAAGCGAGGGGTCCCCAATGCTGTATCTCTCTGGAGGCGTGCAGCCAACAACCCCCTGCTGTGTATCCTTAAGAAGCAGCAAGGTAGAACAATGAGAAACAGAAAAGACACCCCTCACTGCTGTGCCTTTCTAATATGCAGCCGATAAGGCAGTAAATATAGAACATACAGGACACAAACAAACAATCTTCAATCTATGTGTATGTCTGATGTGTAGTAATATACCAATACTGAGCAGAGACGCCACCATCCTCAATGTGTCTCCCTGCTGAGGCAGCAAAAACAAATCAGAAAAGGACAAGCAACCTTCACTGCTGTGTCCCTTCTGATATGCAGCCAATAAGGCAGTAAATGTAAGACATAAAAGGACAGACAACCTTCAATCTTGTATATATCTGATGTGCAACAATATAACAATCTGAATAGAGATAGCACATCCATATTGAAGGGATTTGGCATGCGACTCAACATGTCAAATCGCATGCCTAAAATCGTCAGCCTTTGCCGTTAATAGCACTGTCAGCCCGACGCCACTTTGCGGGGCTGCACCGATTACCAAAGGCAGTACCAGTACTATCCCTGGGCCAGGTTCAATTTGTATTTCCCAACAATTCAGGACCATCAATCTTCACTACTGCCTATCTAATAAGCAACCAATAAGGCAGTAATACAGGACACAAAAAACCCCAGACAGAACTCAATTTTGAGTATGTCTGATTTGCAGCAATATAACAAATATGAGCAGAGATGTCATAAGACTCAATGATGTGCATTTCCGCCATGCATCACAAGACCAGAAAGTACAGACCACCTTCCCTGTTGTATTTTTCTGATCTGTAGCCAAATAAGGCAGTACCTTTAGGATATAAACAGACAACAACAAAGCTTCAGTGCAGTGCATTTCTGATGTACAGCACTATATCCCTTATGAGCAGAAATGTCACAAATCTCAATGTGCATTTCTGCTGTGCCACAAAACATCCCAGGAAAGACAAACCTTCACTACTGAGGTCTACTGGTGTGCAACCAAGGAGGAGTCATGGTGAATCCCTTTATGAAATAACCAAACAGAGCAATTTGATCCTTAGGCATAGCCTGGGCTGTAGATACTAACACTTCACCCCCAGTGAAGGAACAAATCCTAAAATGGTTAGACACCTTACTATAGTAGCTGTTGTCCTACCTTACCTCCGTAGATTGAGCAAACGCTAGCCAGCTCACACACAGGTGGGGCTGATCAGAAACTAAAGTCTCAATGAGCCCAGCCCTAGAGACCAATTTAGGACAGCCTCTAGAAAAGGTGATCACCAATTTAGCCTGGAGGAAAATAGCCACCTGCAGGCCTTAAACAAGCAATCATGTATCTATCTAGCTCTTGCATATGTTTGCACAGAAAATCCTTAATTAAAGGATATAGGAAGCGATTTATGGTAAATCGCCTTTATATCTGTCACTGAGTTGACTGTAGCCAAACCAACAAAAAGGTTTTTCTTACCTCCTGCACCTCAATATAACCACAATGTAAAGGTGGAGTGGGAGGTTGGAGCTTATGACTTCAGATTCCTAGCAGCCGGAGCAAATAGGGCCATATAACCTAGTGCACCTGCTGACCAGGAGAGCTTACACCTGAATCCTTCAACCATTGCACAATCCATAAATTGTTCAGTGGTATACCTGGCCTGTAAGGAACTCTTTGTATCTACCAGGTCCTCCCCCCCTTCGCTCTATTCATCCCTACTAATGTCCCACAACCGGACATGTAGGGAGAGTCTGGAAACCTACTGTTGTGATAACCACAGTGTCTCTGCTGTAAGAAGGAGCTGTGGCTGGTGGTTTTAGCAGTAGCTTCTGGGCTATTTTGTTATGCAGACCCCAGGTCCTGCACTGCACCACTTAGTAAATACAGGGGGAAGGGGAAGAAATGCCTTACCTACCTCTTTCCCATCTGAGGTGGTTTAGGCACACTCGCTCCTCTGCACCACTTGTCCACCAGGCATGTACTGGCCATTGGGACTACAGGGAGTTTCCCGGTGGGCCGATGGCTCAGTGGGCCGATTTCAGTGACAGTGGACCGCTGTCTCCCTCCAGTCCTCTGTCCCCCCCCCCCCCGCAGTGCTCACCTCCTCTCCCTGGCTAGTTATGCAGCGCGCCTGAATACAGACATGATGCTCAGGAGTCAACACTTAGAAGCTCATCATACGATCTGGAAGGAGGGCGGCCTCACTTTCCTGCCTAATCTTGTTCCATTGGGGGGGGGCGCCAAACTGATTCTTTGCCCCAGGTGAAATAATGTCTAGCTTCCCCACTGATACTGCCTATAAGAGAAATAATGTAAAACGGCTAATAGCTAGTGGGGGGGGGGCTTGGGTGGCAAGCCGGCATGGGAGAGACCTGTCAAAGTGGGCCAGTCTGGGTGAAGTCCAGGGCCAAATTTTTGTCCCAGTCCAGCCCTGTTGTCCACCATACAGCATCTCTGATGTAAGAGGGAGCTGTAGCTGGTGTTTTTAGCAGAAGCTTCTGGGCTATTTGAATCCAGACCCCAGGGGAGATTATCTCAAATGCCCAGAAACCATCTGGCTGGGATTGGGGATTTTTCAGCTAAATTCCCAAGGTAAAGGAAAGTACTCACCGTTGTCGTCTTCCCCTTTTTCCACACCCACCGGGCTTGCTTTTCCATCCTTATGGTCCACACGCAAGGAGGATAGCCGCCAAAGTGCCCCCCCAACTGCTGTCCCCGTAGGGAGCAGCAAGGTTAGGCTGTGTCCTGCCAGTCAGTATATACACCTGGGGGGGCAATGCCGTACGTTCCTCATTCCATTCTGAGGTGGTTTAGGCAGACATCCACCGTAGTGAACTGGTGCCTCCTCGAAAGGAGGATGTGGGTGCCTGCTCCTGCTGACTCTCAGCCTTCCCTCCTGGGTAAGAATGCGGGTCGTTCAGGCGGCGCCCTCCCCAGCAGCCCACGCGAGCTACCGGGGGCCCAGGAGTCGGGGGCCCTGGAAAGAACTGACAGCCAGCACCCCTGTCTGAACGGACGCCTGGACAGGTAAGGGGGGGAGACAGGAAAAAGGCCCCTGAAGTTTTGGGGACACCACTGTACCCAGGGGCCTTCAGCTCTCAGGGGGGGCTCTTCCAGTTTCTGCTGCCCCCCCTGAGGAAAGGATAGGGGAACCCCCCAGGAGGGATAAATATATCCGGCCAGACCCAGAGGCCCATCAGGTACTAACCAGGCCCGACCCTGCTTAGCCTCCGAGATCATACGAGATCGGGCAGGCGGCGCCCTCTTTCACTTTCAGGGTGATGTGGCCGTAGGCCTTCCCCAGGCATTTGGTCCGGCTCCCAGGGGGGGACTACCAGCCCCAGGCTTCGGGTCATTTGGAAAAAAACAAACGGTTTCGCTGTGTAGGGAGAAACACAATCAAAAACTGAGGATCAAGGGGAAGGGTGGGGACTTAAAACAGCTGTCGATTGATTGTGTTTCCTGTAGGGAGGAGCCTCTCATCTCTCAGGTGTGCCGTCCTGGAAGATGACTAAGAGAAATGTAATTTTGCTGCGGCACTGTTCTACACATCACACAGATGCGCCACTTTACAGGCCGACTAAGGCGACCCCCAGGCATGATATTTAAAGGAATATTTCATTTTTATTGTTTCACTTTAAGCATTTTTAAAATCACTGCTCCTGAAAAAAACGGCAGTTTTAAAAAAAAATTTCTTTGCATAGATCCATGTCCCCTGGGGCAGGACCCGGGTCCTCAAACACTTTTTATAGCAATAACTTGCATATAAGCCTTTAAAGTGATCACTTTTGATTTTTCATGTTTGTGTCTCATAGACTTTAACCCTTTCATGACTAAGCCTATTTTTGACATTTGGTGTTTACAAGTTAAAATCCGTATTTTTTGCTAGAAAATTACTTAGAGCCCCCAAACATTATATATATTTTTTAGCCGAGAATCTAGAGAATAAAATGGTGATTGTTGCAATATTTTTTATCACACGGTATTCGTGCAGCGGTGTTTTAAACGCAACTTTCTGTGAAAAGGGACACTTTCATGAATTAAAAAAAAAAACAAACAGTAAAGTTAGCCCAATTTTTTTGTATAATGTGAAAGATAATGTTACGCCAAGTAAATAGATACATGTCACGCTTTATAATTGCACGCACTCGTGGAATGGCGACAAACTACGGTACCTAAAAGTCTCCATAGGCGACGCTTTATTTTTTTTTTTTACTGTTACCAGGTTAGAGTTACAGAGGAGGTCTAGTGCTAGAATTATTGCTCTCGCTCTGACGATCGCGGCAATATGTCACATGTGTGATTTGAACACCGTTTACATATGCGGGCGCGACTTTTCTTTGCTGCGTGAGCTCGCGGGGACGGGGCGCTTTAAAAAAAAAAAAAATGTTATTTATTTTTATATTTATAAATTGGGTTTTTTAAAAAAAAAAAAATTTGATGACTTTTATTGCTGTCACAAGGAATGTAAACATCCCTTGTGACAGTAATAGGTGGTGACAGGTACTCTTTATGGAGGGATCGGTGGTCTTTTCCACTTCACAGTATTCAGATCGCCGTTTTCGGTGCTTCTGAATACTCTATATTTTTTTTAAAACCGGCGCCATTGGCAGCCAAGTAAACGGGACAGGACGTCGATTCCGTGTTTACAATTAGGAGGCTGGAACGAAGCCGCTCGCGGCGGATAGGTGATCGGGCCTCCTGGTGGATCTGGAGGCCCGGTAAGAGTGGCGGGAGGCGGCGGGAGGGGGGGGGCGTCCCCTCCCACTCCTCTGGTATAACAGCCGAGCGGCTTTTATACTTGGATAGCCGATCGTCGGCTCTACAAAACGGTGCTGGGATGATGCCTGCAGCTGCGGGCATCATCCCGGTATAACCCCGGAAAGCCAATTACGCACATCTGCGTACGCTCGGCGGGAAGAGGTTAATAGGGTTTGCATGTTCTGTTGTGAACCGAACTGGGGGGGGGGGGGGGGGAGTGTTCGGACCATCCCTTTTATGCACATATGGTTTGCATGTGTACTGTTATGGAGGGGGGGGGGGGGGTCATATGAAGTTGCCCTCTCCACACAGGCTATGGCGCTAGACTGTAGGTAACCAAATGAGCCAGAGCCTTCGCTAGAGTGGACTGTGAATATATAATCATACCCCCCCAACTTTTTGAGATGGGTACGAGGGACACCTATTAGCAAAAGTATGTAGGCATAGGACACACCCCTTTAAAGGAGAATTATACAAAAAAAAAAAGATTAGTTAAACCCACAAGTGCTTTTTTTTTTAACCACTACTATTCCTTTATATTGGCTTGTGAAATTTACAAATGCAGCAATTTAGAAATTGGATGAAAGGTTTAGCTCTGGGAAACACTTTTTGAAAGACAAAAAGTGCGTTTTATGTACTTGTTAAAGGGGGCTTCCAGATTGTGATAAGCCCCCCCACCTGCAGACCCCCCACAACCACCTGGCCTGGGTTGTGGGGATGAGGTCCTTGTCCCCATCAACATGGGGACAAGGTGCTTTGGGGGGACCCACGCCAATTCAGCGTATGTATGTTTGTAACAAGAACTCTATGGTAGGTACTAGGCATGAATGTAAACAACCTCGCAGTGTACAAAAGAACACTTTATTACACATGCATAGCAAAGCAATGGGTTACTTTCAATGGCAGCCCACAGGCCTCCATTGCCCCCCTCCCTCCCCACCATCCTTACTTTAACAGGAGACCCTGTCCTCACCCCACCCAATAGTACCGGGGCCTGGGCACAGGCAGCTGGATTCCTCTTATAAAACAGACAATGCCCAGCGCTGTGCTTATCATCTATTCTTCACTCCCAATACTCCCAAAAACTAATAATGAATATAACCTTTCGGGTTTTATCTATTGCAAAGTTCTTAGCATTACTCACTCTGCAATATTCTATGGCAACAACAGACCGCTTATCTTCCAGAACAAAGGTCTCATTGTTTTCCTGGATAGACGTCAAGGTTGCAGACATCTTTATTAATTGAAATTGAATTTAATGACCACAATCCTAGGAACAAAACATCAGAGAATGATATGATAATTTAATATCGGTAAAGGGACTATTAAACAGTCATGAAAGGTTGAGGTGCGCTAATTCACAACAGAAGAGCATCTGCTGCCCCCTGGAGTCTGTTTGTGAATATGCACTTTCAAAAATGTTTCTGTACTAGCAGGGAGGAGTACTTAAATCAACACCCATTATTTCATGTTACCTGCCAAATAAAACGGGTCATATGGCACCTGTATGGGAACTGAAGTCCTTAAAAAAAAAATCTACATTCAGAATGAATAATACAAAAAAATAATATCTAAAGTCAGTTTTTTTTTTTTTTTTTTTTTTAAAGAGAGGAGAATAAAGGATAGAATAGAGAAGAAAATAAATAATAATATTATTAATAATAATAAGAAGAATAAAACTGAGAATAGGATTTTGAATAGAGAGGAGAAACCTATTAGGCATGTGCAGAAAAAAAAAATAGTTTTGTTTTGGATCAATTTGTTAAGTTACTAATTTCGTTTATTTGCATTCGTAATGAAATTCGTCTAGTTGAGTTTAATTTCATTTATTTGTTTTCGACTAGATTCGAAAGTATTCATTTTTGAACTGAAAATATTGAATCAATCTGAATTCAGATTTCAGGAATATGGCTATATTCTATTTTATTCTATTCTATTTTTTTTTTATTCCATTCTTTTCTATGCTACTCTTTTATTTTCTAATCTATTATGTTCTATTAAATTCCTTTATTTTCTATACTATTATTTTCTATTCTATTGTTTTATTCTATTCTTTTCTATTCTATGTTTTTTTTTCTATTCTATTCCTTCATTTTCTATTGTATTGTATGGTATTCTATTATTTTATTTTCCATTCAATATTATTTTATTTTGTTCTTTTCTATTCTTTTTGGCTCCATGTACACTAGCAATTTTTAAAAGCTCAAAAAACACTAGAAAAAAAAAATGCTGGATTAAAAATGCTGATAATAGTGTTTTTGTGGCGGCTTATAGTAGCGATTTAGTAGCTTTTAGGAGCATTAGCATTGTATTATGCTAATGAAGAACAGTACAAGAAGAAAAAAAAATGCTAAAAAAAAAAAAAAAAGCTGTTAGGAGTGTTTTAGTAGCATAGGAGCATTTAGGAGCGTTCGGCTTTTTTTTTCTACTGGAAAACGCACCAAAAAACTCTACAAGAACAATCTTTTTTCTGCTCCTAGACGCTGAAGCTCAAGTAATGCTAATAGCCTAATGCAGTGTGGATGGACACGTAGGATAAAACTATGTAGCTTCTAGGCAGTGATGGCTGGTGCTGCTCAATATTTGGGGGGGAACCAATGAAACACCCCCTGCAGGAGATGAACAGGAAGGTGGCGATCACGCCCCGCGGGAGATGGACGGGAAGGCGACGATCACCTCCCGGCAGGACAGGGACGGGAAGGCGGCGATCACACCCCCGCGGGAGAGGGACGGGAAGGCGGCGATCATCCCCCCACGGGAGATGGACGGGAATGCGGTGATCACCCCCCCCCCCCCCCGTGGGAGACGGACGGTAAGGCGGCGATCACCCCCCCCACAGTGGACAGACAGGAAGGCGGTGATCACCCCCCAGCGGGAGATGGATGGGAATGCGGCGATCACCCCCCCTGCGGGTGACAGACAGTAAGGCAGTGATCACCCCCCGTGGGAGACGGACGGGAAGTCGGCGATCACCCCCCTGCGGGAGATGAACGGGAAGGTGGCGATCACCCCCCCACAGGGAGGGTGTGGGGACAGTAAGGCGGTGGACCCCCCCGCACGAGACGGACGGTAAGATGGCGATCAACCCCCACGCGTGGGAGACGGACGGGAAGGTGCCAATCAGAGGCCTCCTTACCTTAGGAGGCACTGGCAGATGATCAGGGGTAGGGCTGCTGCTCCTCGCTCTGGGGCTTTTGCTTCTCCTCCTAGACGAACAGGAAGTTGGTCCCGCATCCTGATTGGCCGGGAGGAGAATCAGGAAGACGATAGCGAATATTAATTTGCTATTGTCACACAACTGGGTGGGCTCAGGGCACCCCTAGTAAACCCTTTTTTTAAGCCAATTAGAGCCTCAGGCTGTCCCCCACACAGAATCAGTCCTCTTCAGCCTTGTCCTCATTGGCCACAACGTCATCTCAGCATTCTAATTGGCCGCACACACAGGACTCCTCCTCCTTCTCTGTCCCTCTGGCACTGACTGTTACCTCCAGCAGCAGCAGTGTCCCCCTGCTGTCCCTCACCCCACCCCCACTCTGAGCCGGAGATCCCTTCAATTCGACACTCCCGACCCGTATATGTCTGGGACGTCTCACTCACCTTGGGGCCACCCTGCCGCCAGTACTACAACCGGCCTGCATCCATGTCCTCCTCCACCCACCTGTCCTCTGGCAGCCGGTGGGAGAGAAGAGGAGGGAAGCCGGTAACGCTGCAGAGAGGGGGAGGGGGCAAAGCAGTAAGGGGAATCTGCGCCACATAAGGTGATTAGGGTGTGCCCAGGCACATCTTGCACACACCAATGGTCTGGAGAAGGACTAGAGGAGGGATGGAGATAGCTGCTGAAACCAGGGGAGGCGGAGACCAGGGGGTGCTGCAGCTGCACAGAGAGACGCAGGATCTGTAGGAAGAGTTCTGTTCTCCTCTCTGCTGCCAACTGCTGAGACAGGGGGAGAAGGGGCAGGCGGGGGGGGGGCCGCAGCTGCAGTAGAGGTGCGAAGGCCACATGAAATGCCCTGGAGGGAGGGCCGGATTGGGTCCACGGGCCTTGTGTTTGACACATGTGGTGTAGAGCAATAGGGCTCTCTCTGTCTCAAAACATTATCTCCCTCATACCAAGACTGAGTGTTGCAGATATCAAGATCCAAATATTTTATACATACATATTTCTTTTATTTTTTCGTAGCTTTAGGGCTACAGCTCCTTTAAAATCCATGCTAAGCGTTTTTTTTTTTTTGGAAGATAAAAGGAATGAAGAAATGGCAGACTATGACAGGAAAGCAGCCAATAAAAATAAATGTGATTTAATTATGCTTTTCAAAATAATGTTCAGGTAAAATATGAATGTTTACACACCCGAGGCATTTTATAGATTGCTGTCACCAGCTACATGAACAGGAAAATCCACATTTCAGACGCTCTATTTCCCAGCAGCTGCAGGAATGAGGCAATCAGAATTTGGATTGCTGCAAAGGAAAGAGATGACCAATGCACCAGTACAGCATGAAGAAAACAGGATGGAAAGGAAGCCTATTGTGACCCGATCCAGGAACCACCAATCTACCTCTATGTGCTGCTGAGAGACATAAAGTCAACCTGTATGATGGGAGATGAGGATCTGCTGCACAGGAGGTGGCTGGTGAAATAGATAATATTGCCCTTTTCCATAAACGATGAGGGTTTAATAAAGAATTATCACCGCAAATGCTTTCACACTGCCGCGCTGCGGTTTTGCTGCAGCAGTGTATCCGCAGTTTTAGAAGTCTATGGGAAACAGGGGCGGCCCGTTTATTAAGTGCGCACGGGCGCCACCCCCCATCCATGTGTCCGGCCCCTTTCAGGACACCGACGCATGGATTCCAATGCAGGGCGGGGGGGGGGGGGTGGTCTGTTTTTTTGAAGCACCAATTAATAGGCTTCAATATAGGGTGGGCTCGGATCGCAAAAAGTGGGCTCCGATCCCATTCAGGTGTGTTACAATAGCGAATGAATATTCACTGTTGTAACACTGATCCTCCTCCCGGGCCAATCAGGAAGCGGGTTTTGACACCCAATTGGCTGAAAGGACAGGCGATCCTATTGGACACTTAGGAGGAGGGGAGGAGCTGGAATCCACCATGGAGAGGAGGACACGGAGGCCCTGCACTAAGCTGCCTGCCACCCGCCACGATGGGGTAAATGCCAGACTGACCGACAAACAGCGGGGGTGGGTGCTGCTGGGGGGGGGGGGGGGTGTTTGATTGTTCGCCCCCCCCCCCCCAAAAAAAAAAAAAAAAAAACACCGGCCACTGATGGGAAACCACAGGTAACCCACTCAAAAACTGTGGGTGCTGAACCCACACTGTTGGTGTGACACGGCCATGAAACTCATTATTTAATCCTCCAGGGGACCAAATGTAAGTAACACTTTGTCCCGTTGTGATCAGTGCTGTGGTTATGCAAACAGAGAACATGGTTTTCTCTTATTATGCTGGCTATAGCTCCACCCCAGGCTGAAGCCCAATTTATGGGTGTTTGGGGAGTCTCCTAACCCCTCTCCTGTTTCCTATTCTAAATAATGTGCCTTTGAAAAGGTCATCTACCATTTGGTTTCTCCCTGGCAAGCTTTACACTTGGGTGAGGAACCTGCCCCCAGCTCTGACATCACCCCCTCTGCTTTCTCCAGGCGACTGGAGCTACAGGAGTGAATGGGAAAAAAACAAAACAAGGAACACCGCTCAGGTGGGTGAATCCAGATAAATGAATAAAGTGAAGTGAATTGAAGGACTCTTCTCAAGGGTGCTCACCACAGCGCGCCCATCGTACAAACTACAAAAAGGGGAGAAAAGGCTGCACTCCAACTGATGAACATGAGTACTTTATTAATCCATCAAAGTGACACACCACAGGAAAAAAACGACAATTAAGGCATCAAGGCAGACATGTTTCACACAGTATCGTGTGCTTAATCATTGCCATTGTTGTTTTTCCTGTGGTGTGTCACTTGGATGGATTAATAAAGAACTCATATTCATCATCTTGGAGTGCAGCCGTTTCTTCCTTTTTACATGAGTGAATAAGTTCCAGCACTACTCATCCACTTTTTTTTTTTGCCACAGGCAGGCGACATTTTTTTGTACACAAGGAGCATAGACAGGAGCCTCGTGGCTGACAAGCTCCCCTCCCCCTATTGTGGTGAATGACCGTGCTTGCACCCTGAGGTGCCAATGAGGGGCACTAATTAAATATTAGGCAAGCAGGTCTATTGGGACTTAGTTGCCCCCAGGACTTATGCACAATGCAATAGTGCCTGGCCATCACAACAGGGCAGGCGTGAACCGAGCAAAGCCAACAGGTGCTTGTGGTTGGCACACAGGCAGGGTGGTTCAATGACAGTCCAGGTACAAGGCAGACGAGGTTCAGAGTAGTCAGGGTTCAATCTGTAGTCAAAAGGCAGGTAGAATTCAGAGAATAGTCGATATCCAATCTGAGGTCATAAACAGGGGAATCCAAACAGCAGAGCAGGACAGACAGAGAGCTTGAACAGGTATTAGGCTCGATTCACACCTATGCATGTTGCTTTTGAGCGTTTTTGGAGGGTTTTTTTTCATGCTTGCCACGTTTTTGAGCCGCGTTTTTGCGGCGTTTTTGCCGCGTTTTTGCCGCGATTTGCGTTTTGCGTTTTTTTTTTTTTTCATTTTTTTTTACAGTCTTAAAAAAAAATTACAAAAAAAAAAAAAAAAAAAAACGGCAAAAACGCACCAAAAACGCATCAAAAACGCTGCAAAAACGGTGCACTTGCGTTTTTGATGCTTGTCCATTGAAAACCATTACATGCAAAACGCTGCTTTTTGCATGAAAAAAAGTCCCCGACCCTTTCCAAAAACGCAGAGATACAAAAAAGCATTGATGTGAACATGTTCCATAGGAACCCATGTTAAAAAATTCCCGTGCATTTCTGCAAAATGCAAAATGCATCAAAAAACGCGCTAGTGTGAATGGGGCCTTACACACACACACACTATCACAAGCATAAGATTGCATGGTTGGCTGGCCTTAATTAGGTTTGGGTTGGTCTCCACCCAGAGTTTGGCCACATCAATCACCTTACAGGTGGACAGACAGACAGGGAGATTGGATCACAGCCAAAACCAGGATGCTGGAATAAGACTAGCAGTCAACAAGGATCAGGAGAGCTACATTGATGGCCTAATGCAAAGGAAGTGGAGGATTATTGGAGGAGTATTATTAACCACTTGCCTACTGGGCACTTTTACCCCCTTTCTGCCCAGACCAATGTTCAGCTTTTAGCGCTGTCGTACTTTGAATGACAATCGGGCGGTCATGCAACACTGTACCCAAATGACATTTTTATCATTTTTTTTTCACACAAATAGAGCTTTCTTTTGGTGGTATTTAAATCACCACTGGGTTTTTTTTTTTTTTTTTTTTTTTTTTGTTTAGCAAAAAATAAAGACATAAAACTTTGAAAAAACAAACATTTTTTATAGTTTGTTATAAAATTTTGCAAATAGGTCATTTTTCTCCTTCACTGACATGCGCTCATGAGGTGGCAGCACTGCTAGGCAACACATTATGATGAGGCAATGATGGGACCGCTGTTCCTTTAACCACTTCAGCTCTGGAAGGTTTTACCCCCTTCCTGACAAGGCCATTTTTTGTGATACGGCACTGCGTTACTTACCTGACAATTGCGCGGTCATGCGACAGTGTACCCAAATAAAATTGATGTTCTTTTGGGGTGGGGGAACTTGACTGGCCTGCACAGAAGTCCTGACCCCAACTTAATAGAACACCTTAGGGATGAATTAGAGCAGAGACTGCGAGCCAGGCCCTTTTTGTCCAACATCGGTGCCTGACCTCACAAATGCGCTTCTGGAAGAATGGTCAAACATTCCCATAGACACACTCCTAAACCTTGTGGACGGCCTTCCCATAGACACACTCCTAAACCTTGTGGACGGCCTTCCCATAGACACACTCCTAAACCTTGTGGACAGCCTTCCCAGAAGAGTTGAAGCTGTTATAGCTGCAAAGGGTGGGCCAACTCAACGTGAACCCTATGGACTAAGATGCCATTAAAGTGCATGTGCGTGTAAAGGCAGGTGTCACAATACTTTTGGTAATCTATTGCAGTGGTCTCCAAACTGCGGCCTGGGTGCCAGATGCGGCCCTTTGAGCACTTTCATCCACTGGCACCAACAATGGGTCATAATTCCCCCCATTGACACCAATGAAGGGGCACAATTCCTCCCAATGACACCTATAATCGGGCACAATACCTCCCACTGACACCAACAATGGGACATAATTCCACCTACTGACACCAATGAAGGGGCAGAATTCCTGCCAATGACACCAACAATCGGGCACAATACCTCCCACTGACACCAACAATGGGGCATAATTCCCCCTACTGACACCAATGAAGGGGCAGAATTCCTGCCAATGACACCAACAATCGGGCACAATACCTCCCACTGACACCAACAATGGGGCATAATTCCCCCTACTGACACCAATGAAGGGGCAGAATTCTTCCCAACGATACCAACAATGGGACCCAATGACATCAACAGATGGGGCACAATTCCTCCCACTTACACCAATAATGAATCGCAATTACTCTCACTCTCTGCTGATGTCGAGACCTTTATTACTCCCACCGGCCACAGTCCGACCCTCCTAAAGTCTGAAGCACAGTAAACTGGCCCTTTGTTTAGAAAGTTTGGAGACCCCTCATATAGTGTATGTGCCCCAGCGCACCACAAACTGCACAGATAGCCTACCTCTGCATTTGTGGTGAGCTAACACACAGGTCTTTTGTGTTGCACTGGGGTGACATTCAAAATGAGTGATTTCACAACACACCGCGGTTCATGCATTACTGCAACACAACAGGGTGAAACAACACACGTTACTGCAATGTAGAAGTGTGAATTCAGTGTAAATGTATGTGGTGGAAATTCAAACGTGGCAGAACTTACAATAAGAATAAACAAAAAACGAGGGTTTGGGGTTTTTTTTTTTTTAAATTTCATTGATTTCGAGTCCCTAGTGTATAGTATAAAACAGCTTTGAAGTCCATAAAATGCTTTTGCTTGATTAATAAGTTTCCATCAAGAAAGTTATCCGGTTACAAAAGAGAACTGAGCAGATCAATGAAAAATAAAATACCTGACATAAGGAGCAAGTCACAAAGCTTTAACACAAGGATGAGAATTTTTATGATAGCCATGAAAATAAGGATCCTTATCCTGGTGTGTTACATTTGTGGAATTGGGGCTACAGTGTCCATTACAAATGGAATGTTATACATGAACATCACAGCACCTGGGAGAAAATACAGAATTCGATAAGTTATTCCTTTTTCTGCACTTTTCCATGGTGGACACACCTGACCCAACACGTGATCCCTCCTTCCTAGTAGGACGGGATTAGGAGAACATTTAAAATTCCCTTGCACCCACACCTCCTCCATGTTTCCTAAAGATCAAGGCACAGTGGATAAGTGAAGTGTACCCCAAAAACAGACATTACCCAACTTTATCCCTTAACCTACATGGCCATATCTGGATTATGAGATGGACCTCTCTCATATCGCACCTTTATTGGTTTATTTTTCTTTTATTTCCCCTGTGACATCCATCACAAGGTTTTTAAAGCTATTTCAAGGGCAGCTGCTAAGAGCTCAGTTTGTTTTGATATAGGCACGCTCCCAGAACTACATCTCCCAAGAGCCTTTTCCCTACACGGTGTGAGCAGGAGGCCCTTGGGAGTCAAGGCAGAAGCATGTGGAGAGGGAGATAACCTGTGTTCTGTAGTCCAGCAGGCAGGGCTGACAAGGAGGCAATAATACTGCCCATGGTGTCATCATAGAAGAATCCAGGAAAAGTAATTGCTTTAAGGTACACCTGTGCTTTATCCATGAAGTGTATGGCAACACATTACCTTTATAGGTGGCCTCAGCAGCAGCTTAATTTCCCTCTTCCTTTCTTCAATACCCTATTGCTCGGTAGGAAAAAAATGAATATTTCAAGGAATTAAGGAGCATTTAACTCAAGCCCCTTAGTTCCAGTGAAGGGACCTCTTAAGGCATCAACATGCCAAGACATTTTGGACAATTTCATGCTCCCAACTTTGTGGGAACAGTTTGGGGATGGCCCCTCCCTGTTCTAACATGACTGCACACCAGTGCACAAAGCAAGGTCCATAAAGAAATGGATGACCGAATTTAGGGTGGAGGAACTTGACTGGCCTGCACAGAGTCCTGACCTCAACCCGATAGAACATCTTTGAGATGAATTAGAGCGGAGACTGCGAGCCAGGTTTTCTCATCCAACATCAGTGCCTGACCTCACAAATCCGCTTCTGGAAGAATGGTCAAACATTCCCATAGACACACTCCTAAACCTTGTGGACAGCCTTCCCAGAAGAGTTGAAGCTGTTATAGCTGCAAAGGGTGGGCCAACTCAATATTGGATCCTACGGACTAAGACTGGGATGCCCTTAAAGGTCATGTGCGTGTAAAGGCAGGCGTCACAATACTTTTGATAATATAGTGTATATTCAAATGTCAACATGAAGCTTGCCTGGTTGGAAAAATGAAGAGGATTAGTATTTCCTAATATAGGCTCCCTCCAGTGATGGGCAAGTCCTCGAAAACCCAGACATTTGGTCGTGTGATCTCTACCAGTAATGATCCCAAATCTAAATCATTCATCTTGCAGAAGGATGCTTTTTGGGGTATGCAAGCAGAACTGGAGGGAACCTTTTTTTTCTAGGAAAGCCAAATATTTCAGCCCTTCTGTTAACCTTTTGTTTGTCCATCCCTGCCATCAATGTAGTTAACATTTTATTAATATAGTAACAGCAAAAATAATAAAGAAAACTAAAAAAAAGGGCTAATTCATTTTCTTTTGACTCATCCAATCAGAGAATGCTTTGCAGTCATTGAGAAAATACAAAGCATTCTCTAAATGGCACCCATGCCGAGCGGCCAAAGTTCTATTTTTTTTTTATAATGCACGGGACCCGGAAGCTCGTGAAAATCACTGGAGTAGCGGTGTCTACTCTATAGTGATTTCTAGCTTCTGGAAGGGTCCCACAGGAGAGTATATGTGACTGTAATGGAAATTTGTAAGTTCTGTATAGAATTGTATTCTATTTTATATGTATTGCACTCTGCCCTCACTGTGCACACAGTACTAATAATGTTTTCATTACATATTTACATTCTTTCGAGTCCTGATTAGAATTAGTCTGCCTATGTTATGCCCCTTGTTACCATAAACGTACAATTGTAATATTAATGTGATACCTACGTAATCATGTGTATAAAAACCTTCAATTGCGTCATAATAAAGCAGAACAGTTATGCGGAAAGATGCTGAGTGTATCTTTTGTGTCTGTTCCCTACTGTGGTAGTTATTATTAATTTGGAACCACTAATCAATATGAGGATAAGAGTTGCCTATCATCAATTTAACCAAGTCAGCGTGGCGATCCTTGCCTTAGGAGGGGATTCCAGGTGACCCTGAGTATCCGAAACGAGGAGCTTGAGTCGATCCGGGAATTTCTGATAATCAGCCGGCTGAGGTAAGCCTTTTGCTTAGATTTGAGTTATCAGACTTCCTTGATTGGTAAGGTATTTTCGGGACAAAGGGTACCTATTTTACTCCCCTTAATCGAACTGTATTGTATATATATCCTATATTTATATTCTAATATAGCTTTCTTGTAATAACAATGAAAGTGGCAAGCAGCCGCCTGGCTGTTATTACAAGCAGTGGGAGGGGGACTCTCCCTCTCCCCTCCCACCACTCCACCCGGGTCTCCCATCCCAGGGCCAGAGCGACCAGCCGGCACGTCCACCGGCAGACCGGAGACCCGAACAAAGCTGGAATCGGCTTTGTTCGGGTCTCGGATCTAGTAACCCGGAAGCGATTTCATGACATCACTTCCGGATTACTGGCATCCTAAAGGCGCCAGTTTTTAAAAATAGAAAGTATTCGAAAACGCCAATCTTGGCATTTCGAATACTTTCAAGTGCACAGGAATGGTTTGGGGTCTTATAGACCCCAGATTCCTCCATGAAGAGTACCGGTCACTGCCTATTACTGTCACAAGGGATGTTTACATGACAGCAAAAATAGTGATAAAAAAAAAAAAAAAAAGACGGTCAGTTTGCTGCTGCTCTTTCATTATCAGGTCAGGAGGCTGAGGCCATGATGTCCAACCTGCAACTCAGAGGTGACCCTTTGGTACTTATTATGGGGCCCTCAGGGTCCCTGCAGACAACAGGCTGTTTTCCTTACATAGGCCAGAGAGGGAATATTATTGAGGTTCAGTAGTTAAATGGTTTAGCTTATTTCTTTTGTACTGCCTTACTTTTCCTGTGCTGTCCTTTTCATTTTTAGGGCTATAAAGAAGAACAAAAGTGAAATCATTGACTTGTTAAGATAATGTAATAGCAGTGGTTGCCAGGGCTTCCTTTAGGCCCCTTTCACGCTGAGGCGGTGGGATGTGTCGGCGGTAAAACGCCGCTATTTTTAGCGGCACTTTACAGCCAACTTCGCGGCGATATTCGGCAGCTAGCTGGGCGCTTTTACCCCCCCGCTAGTGGCCGAGAAAGGGTTAAAACCACCGCAAAGCGCTGCTGCAGCAGCGCTATCCCATTGATTTCAATGGGCAGGAGCGGTGTACACACCGCTCCAAAGATGCTGCTGGCAGGACTTTTTTTTAGCATCCTGTCAGCGCACCGCTCCAGTGTGGAAGCCCTCGGGCTTTCATATTGGAGACACAGCAGTGGCACTTTCAGGGTGCTTTGCAGGCGCTACTTTTAGAGCTGTAGTGCCTGTAAAGCGCCCCAGTGTGAAAGGGGTTTTAGAGATCATGGGGCCCCTTAGGCCCCTTTCACACTGGGGTGGGAGGTGCGTCGGCGGTAAAGCGCCGCTATTTTTAGCGGCACTTTACCGTCATTTTAGCGGCGGTATTCGACCGATAGCAGGGCGGTTTTGCCCCCCGCTAGCAGCCGAGATAGGGTTAAAAAACCACCGCAAAGCGCCTCTACAAAGGCACTTTGCCAGCGGTATAGCCACGGTGCCCCATTGATTTCAAAGGGCAGGAGCGGTGAAGGAGTGGTGTATACACGCTCCAAAGATGCTGCTAGCAGGACCTTTTTTAGAGCCCTCGGGGCCTTCACACTGGAGAGACAGCAGCGGCTGTTTCAGGTCGGTTTGCAGGCGCAATTTTTAGAGCAATAGCGCCTGCAAAACAATCCAGTGTGAAAGGGGTCTTACAGAACAGTGAACCAAGCTCCAGCCACATGCACAAACCATGCATTCATGTAACCAGCATACGTGTGAGCATGAGCCCTTACTTAGGTTTTTTTTTTTTTTTTTTTTTAGCAGCCCTGGGGGTTGGTGAAATATTAGGGGTCTAAACAGACACCCAACCTCTCAACTTTTGAGACAGAGGATGAGATTGAGAGCTCAGATGCCTCAAACCTTTTTCTGCAGCCTCAGCTGCAGAATGAATGAACAGGAAGTGCTCTGTACATGGACTCCCTGTTCAATTCCAAACTGAAGCATTGTAAACACAGTGAGGGCCACAGGGGGATCTTTTCCAGTAATTGTGCCCACTAGGGTTGCCACTTTTTATTCAAGCCAAAAGCGAACGCTTTAACAGCGCATAGCAACTTTTACAATTTTTTTGTTTTTTTAACCACTTAAGCCCCGGACCATTTGGCTGGCCAAAGACCAGAGCACTTTTTGCGATTCGGCACTATGTCGCTTTAACTGACAATTGCGCGGTCGTGCGAAGTGGCTCCCAAACAAAATGGACGTCCTTTTTTTCCCACAAATAGAGCTTTCTTTTGGTGGTATTTGATCACCTCTGCGGGTTTTTATTTTTTGCGCTATAAACAAAAAAATAACAACAATTTTGAAAAAAAAAGCATTATTTTTTACTTTTTTGCTATAATAAATATCCCCAAAAAATATATAAAAAAAATTTTTGGTAAAAAAAAAAAAATCGCAATAAGCGTTTATTGATTGGTTTGTGCAAAAGTTATATCGTCTACAAAATAAGGGCTAATTTTATAGCATTTTTATTGATAATTTTTTTTTTTTTTACTAGTAATGGCGGCGATCGTCGATTTTTAACGTGACTGCGACATTATAGCGGACACATTGGACACTTTTGGCGCAATTTTGGGACCATTCACATTTATACAGCGATCCGTGCGATTAAAAATGCATTGATTACTGTGTAAATGTGACTGCCAGTGAAGGGGTTATCTACTAGGTGGCGCTGTAGGGGTTAAGTGTGTCCTAGGGAGTGATTCTAACTGTGGGGGGAGGGACTATGTGTGACACGACACTGATCACCGCTCCCGATGACAGGGAGCTGTGATCAGTGACAGTGTCATTAGGCAGAACGGGGAGATGCTTATTGACATTAGCATCTCCCCGTTCTTCCTCACCGTGAAACGATTGCGGGTATCCTTGTGGACATCGAGTCCGCGGGACCCGCGATTAGGGAGCTCCCGGCGGGCGCGTGCTTGTGCGCCCGCAAGCCACCTCTTAAAGGGCCACATACAGGTACATTAATCTGTCTATACGCGCCCTTCTGAAGCAGTATATCTGCGCGAGGCGGTCGGGAAGCGGTTAATATGCACTATAGGATTGTAAACAGACCTGGGACGACTTTGGGCACTCCAAAGAGAATAGTAATGCGGCGCACATAGTGCCCCCTCACCCTCCTGTCAGGCCCTGTTCCGAGCCACATTCCTGTCTAAATAATGTTTCTGGTTTTCAGGTGGACTGAAACCCGGACACATGATTCAAAACACGGACTGTCTGGGTGAATCCCGGACAGGCAGGAACCCTAGTGCCCACTCCTACAGCTGAACTTATGGGCCCTTGGCAAGTGCTACCCACTTATCAGCAGCCCTGGTGATGGCTAGCAGTCCTATGTGTCTCCAGTTTAGGACTGTCTCCTGAAACATGTCCCCCCCTGTTGCCAACAAGACTTTAGCATGGTCACAGCCTCTGGCCATCTCCTACTGCATGTCTTTAGTGATGGACAGCAATCTGCAGAATTACATTCACTGAAGATTACATGTGGCTCTTTGGTGAGGGCCGGGGCCACACTTGAGGCCCTTCATACCAAGAAAGCTGATCACCATTGAGCTATATGCAACAAAGAATGTGGCTGTCCAGCATGGCTGTGTGGATCTCAAGACAGGATGGAAAGAAACACAAATCCTTTGGTAGGTTACGCAACTCACATTTATGCATTTAAAGTGGAAGTAAACACCTCTTGGACACTTGTACCTACAAGTAAGCTTATAATAAGTTCTACCTGTAAGTACAAGGAACATCTCCTAAATGTGCACTGTTTAAAAGATAGCCACAGTTTCTGTAGCCGGTGGCGTCACCAGCGCATACCCATGCCGTCCCTTTAGAGTTCTGTGGTGTGGCCATAACTGCCGTGCACATGTGCGGGAGTGAAGTCATCACAGCTCCGCCATTCAAATGGCAGAGCCTGTGAACCCGGAAGGAAGGCCAGGTGAAGATGGAAAACCCGGTCAGTGGTGACAGCGCACCGCTGGAAGGATTCATTTTAAGATAAATCTTTCATAACGTGCTAATATGAGAGCGCACACTAGCACATTAAGCCATTAACTTGCAGGGAAACTTTTTTTGCAAGGGTTGTCTACCGCTTTTATATGTGTATTTAGCTGTCTGAAATTCAGCTTCAGCCCTTGTTCACACCGGTGCGACTTGTCAGGTTTGAACCGCATGACAAGACGCACCCTATTGTCGGCAATGGAACTGTTCAAATCGGTGCGATGCCACACGGATTTGAAGAAGTTCCTTCCCTATTTTTGACAATTTAAGGTGCGTCCTGCATAGACATCTGTGCGTGAAGTCACACAAAATGCCACCCAAGTCGCACTGACGTGGCTTTGGAATCGTGCTTTTCCAAGTGAAGTTGCACAATTTCAAAAGCTGAATTTGGTGTGAACAGGGGCTTAGGACTCCAAAGGGGAACCTAGGTGTGAGTCGCTCCCAATCCTGAGAAGGTGAAGATGCCTGAGGCAATAAGGGAAGAACAAACACTAAAAAACAATGGCACTAAAGTAACAGAAATCTTCAAAGAGCCGAGTCACCAGCCAGACTTTGGTGCTTTCATTTCATATTGGGAATACCATCTTGCTAGTGACACTTGAAACAAAGGAGGGGTTGCGGTTGGGTAGGGATTTTAAATATTTTTTATATCCCCCCCCCCCCCCACCCCAACCAGGAAGAAACAAGACGAAAAAAATCTCAACAACCTATAGTGCTTAGAAAGCATATATAGCACATTTCCAAGCCGTCACTTCTGATTCATACCTGTGGAAAGGTGATGTTTAAGAAATTCCAATTAACAGAAATCTTTCCTTTTTTAAAAGACAAATACAGCATTAGGCTACTTTCACACTGGGGCGCCGGCGGTAAAGCGCCTCTATTTTTACCGTCGTTTTAGCGGCGCTATTCGCCCGCTAGTGGGGCGCTTTTAACCTCCGCTAGCGGTCGAAAAAGGGCTAAGTGCCGCTGCAGCTTTGCCGGCGCTGCCCATTGATTTCAATGGGTGGGGGCGCTTTAGGAGCGGTGTGTACACCGAGCCTACAGCGCTGCAAAGATGCTGCTTGCAGGACTTTTTTTTTAACCGTCCTGTAAGCGCACCGCTCCAGTGTGGAAGCACTCGGGCTTTCACACTGGAGTGAGAGGAGAGGCTCTTTACAGGCGCTATTTTTAGCGCAATTGCGCCTGCAAAGCGCCTCCAGTGCGAAAGCAGCCAAAGCATAAGACACTTTCATCAACGCCATTCATTTTTTTTTTTTTGTCCCTTTTATTTGGTTTTGTATAGATGTCCCCCACTTGTCTGCGTGTGCTTGTTAAGTTCAGTTACACCAGAAAGTTTGCGGGTACCTGACTATCACACCTGCTGTATATCAAAAAGTATGTAAAAACACCCATCAAAATTATTGGGTGCAGGTGTTTTTACAATGAAAGGTGCTACAGTATACAAAATGCATTTTGTACAATTGTGAGTTTGCAAACTTTCTGTTCCACCATGACTGTGCCCCTGTGGTTGATTTACTAGAACTAGAGAGTGCAAAATATGGTGCAGCTCTGCATAGAAACCAATCAGCTTCCAGGTTTTTTTTTTTTTTTTTTGTCAAAGCTTAATTGAACAAGCTGAAGTTAGAAGCGGATTGGCTACCATGTACAGCTGCATCAGATTTTGCACTCTCCAGTTTTAGTAAATCAACCTGAAAGCCTGCTTTATAAAGACATGCAAGTGTCAAAGCAGCACTCCACGACACTTTTTTTTCCCCCCTGCAGTCGCAATGAACTTTATAGACATCAAACACGGTGAACCTGACATGTCACTTCCATCTGAAACATTTTACACAAATCTGGGCTTAGACATAGGGCCCTAAATGCACTGGGGGAGGAGTGGCATTTGGTGGGTAATGACATTACTCATGTTGACCGCATTCGGTGTTAAACTTCCTCTGCTGACATTTAGGTGGTAAGCCTATACTAGGACTTACCTATAGGTAGGGCTGGGGAAAAAATCGATTTAAATCTTGAATCGAGTTGAGAGGTCAAATCGATTCAAAATTTAAGCAAATCGAGTTTTTTAGATTTCTTATTTTTTTTGCACCGCGCCGGTCCTGAGGCGCTGCGGGCATGAGTTTTTAGGCGAGGCCGCGGCTTCGACCGGACGCCGCAGACTAGGCCGAAGCCGCGCCTCGCCTAAAAACTCATGCTCGCAGCGCCTCAGGACCGGCGCTAACGCCGGTCCTGAGGAGCTGCGGGGGCAAGGAGTTTTTAGGTGAGGCCGCGGCTTCAGCCTAGTCCAAGAGGCTGGACGCCGCTGACTAGGCCGAACCGCGACCTTGCCTAAAAGCTCATGCCCGCAGCGCCTCAGGACCGGCGCGGTTTCCAAAGAAAAAAAAAAAAACTCGATTCGAATCGTGAATCAAGCTTTTTTTTTTTTTTTTTTTAAGAGAATCAAAGATTTTTTTTTTTTAAGAAAACTCCCAGCCCTACCTATAGGTAGTAAAAATATCTCCTAATCGTGCACCGTTTAGTAGATATTAACATTACATACAGCCAGTGACATCACTGGCACATACGCTCTGAAGGAATGGCCACGGGTGCCGTTATTTCCGAGCCACGTGCCGTGAACAGCGCGGGAGTGACATCACGGCTTCAGCCAATCACAGCACCAGAGCCCGCAAACCTGGAAGAAACTCCAGAGAAAATGTCAGCCGTCTCAGCGGTGTGCGGGCGCTGCTGGAACAGCTTCATTCTAAGGTAAGTATTTCAGAATGAGCTAGTATGCATTACATACCTTCGAATTACAGGTTTTTTTTTTTTTTCTCAGAGTTTACAACCTCTTTAAAATGTTACTAAACCCAGGACCCTGCATTCACTATATCTGGTCTCCCACAGTACACGGAAATGCAATTATTTTAGTAAATATAAACTGCTAAATACCTTTCCTCATCAGCAGTATATAGCAGTCTTTTGTGACTTCTATCAGTGCCTGGTTAAAGCTTGTAGGAGTTTTCATACTGCATTGGCTATCCTATCAGAATGCAGGGCCCCTGACCCTCTGTCTGGACAGTGCTGATTGGCCCTTTTCTGATCACATGAACTCTTCCAAGAAAAAGAAAACCTCTCTAGCAATACAGACCAAACTGAGCATGTGCAGCCTGACTCCAGTAACGCTGTCTTATCCAGACATGTTATGGGGACAATACAAGAAGAGGAGGATCTGTGCATACAGGATCAAACAGCATTTTTACACAATGCGGGGGATAAACCCCTTAGGTGCCACAGTAAATATAACAAGCATGCTTTACTAAGACTGTTAATACGGTTGTGGTTTAGTAACACTTTAATAAAGTTCATTGTGATTGAAGGAAAAAAAAAAAGTGTTGGGGAGTTCTGCTTGGCAGGGAGGAGGCAGATCCTGGAAGGCTGACTTCCCGCAGTTGCTGCTTGGGGTCATCTAGAGTGGTGTCATTTGGAGCCCATATAGACATGGTTTGATGAGTTTGGGGTGGAGGAGCTCTAGTGGCCTGCACAGAGCCCTGACCTCAACCCCACTAAACACCCTTTAGGATAAACTGGAATGACAGCCAATAACAGTACCTGTCCTCACAAATGCTCTTTTGACAGCGACAACTCCATATTAACGCCTATGGTTTTGGAATGGGATGTCCAACAGTAGGTATGAATGGTCAGGTGTCCACAAACTTTTGGCCACAATATATAGCTTTTCTTTTTTTTACCCAAATGTATTTTGTAGTAAAAGGTAGACAGGTAAGGGCCAGCAGTTTTCCACTGTCACCTATCAACTGTATGACCCCATTTTCCTTTTGTATTAGCTGTAAATGCCTGAGAATCACCAAAGCAAAAGGTTATGGCACATAATGTCAGTTCACAATTTCTAACAAGGAGGAATCACCTGCAGCATACCATAGAAGAAAAAAAAAAAAAAAATTGTCTTTACAAAACGGGCCAAATCTTACAACACGTTTCAAATCAAATATTTGCGCTAACCCACTAAATTGTAAAGTGACGATTTGGTGCTGCAACTTAAGACAGCCTGAATATTCAGCTAATAGCAATATGCAAAGAAGAAAAGTGCACATCCACAAGATACAAACACCTTACATAAAAGGAAGTTAAATAATGATAAAAAAAACAGTGATATTCAACAGCGGTGAGAGCATGTAAATAAATGTCCATATGGTGCTCCACAAGATGCAAATATGTTGATAAACACTCTATGTTCACCTGGTGCTCCTGTTCATAAAATCAATCTGCGCCTTTTACCAGATTTGTTGGATCTCAAATTATAGTGATCAAAGGCGCTCAAGACAGGGATCAACCACCGAGGGAATTCATCTCCTCAAGCTTTTCCAGTGAAAGGATCCTCTCTCCTGCAGCAGGCTATCCGCTAATAATATATTCCTCACAGATATGGACGCAGCCTTCTCCAGGTGATCTCCAACAGTGAGGTATGTTGAAAGATGAAAGGAAGAGGCTTCATGGTGCGGTATGCCAATAAAATTTATTCTAAAAATAAGTAGGCGCTTACATCCAAAAGAAAGGTGACCATTATAGTAACAAAGCCGCGGCTCGGCTGTTCTCTGTTCCTAGTCGATGCCTTGTATGGGGAAACGCGTCGGGTGGAGCACTAGTCCTTGACGTCACCACGCACCAGCTGGCTGGCCTGAGCCGCGGCTGTGTTACTATACTGGTCACCCTTATTTTGGATGTAAGTGAGTACTTATTTTTATAATACATTTTATTGGCATACTGCACCATGAAGCCTCTTCCTTTAATCTTATGACATACCCCACTATTGGAGATCACCTGGAGAAGAATGCATCCGTATCTGTGAGGAATATATTATTATTAGCGGATAGCCCGCTGCAGGAGAGAGGATCCTTTCACTTGATAAGTTCGAGGAGATGAATTCCCTCGGGGGTTGATCCCTGTCTGAGCACTTTTGATCTCTATAATTTGAGATCCAACAAATCTGGTAAGCGGCGCAGATTGATTTTTTTTTTAACAGAAGCACCGGGTGAACATAGAGTGTTTATCCACATACAGGGGGTCCCCTAGTTACAAACATCCGACTTACAAACAACTCCTACTTACAAACGGAGGGAGACAACAGGAAGTGAGAGGAAATCTACCCCTAGGAAGGGATATTCACTCCTGTAAGTTATTATGGGAAAAAGGTACCTCCACTGATTCTTTATCACCAAGGCTTGTTTCCACAACAAACCAAAATTTTCAAAAGCCAATTGTCATTGGGACAGAAAGTGAGGTGAAATCTTCTGAACAGGGGCACAGACGGCAAAACAAACATTACATGGGGTGATAACCCTTATACCTATGCTATCCAAAAAGCTTAAAAAAGTTTTTTTGGCTGGAGCGATACTTGAAAAATTTACCTGTTGCGACTTATAAACAGATTCAACTTAAGAACAAACCTACAGACCCTATCTTGTTTGTAACCCGGGGCCTGGTTGTATTTGCATCTTGTGGAGCACCATATTGGACATTTGTTTAGATGATATCACCGCTGTTGAATATCACTTTTTTATCATTATTTAACTTCCTTCTATATAAGGTGTTTGTATCTTGGGGATGCGCACTTTTCTTTTTATACAAGTCTTACAATAAACTGGATTATGAAAAGTGTGATTGCATAAGACTGTCTTATGAAAGAGTACTTTAAAAAGACTACATTGTTGTGCCATCAGTGTTCCGTGGCTGGAATCCTTCTCGGCGCGGACTGTTGAGGTCCCCATGTGTAGTTACGACGCAGCGCACCAGAAGTGTGTCGTTTTTAACGTACATCCGCTGCTTGAGTGCCTGAAGGTGCATAAATGTGACGTAACCAAAGCCTTTGGGGTTTCGGGGCATGGTGGGCCTCTGAAAGGCCAGCAACTCCGGTTTGGTGTCCATTACCTCCTCCTGATCTTGTAAATTGGATCCTTCTGATTGGTCCAGGATAGACAGGCGGATGGTTCCCTGAAAGGGCCAGTGGAGGAGACTGTCGTACTCTCCTTGCATTGTGTGTACAAAGAGGGAGATATAGTTGGCACAGCGTGGGGCACTAGGTAGCTGCAGGTGAAGGCGCAGGCAAAGCTTGTAACCTGGCTTTCCAGTGTAAAACCCTGGACTGTGAATGACTACTGGTTTCTCCTCCTCCTGGTTTTTTAGGTGGGTACTAAAATGATGGATTTTCCACACAAAGACACCATTGTACTGCTGAGCCTCCACCTCCACAAGCTTGTCCTCCAAGGTACGGATGGTTTGCTTTAGATCGGTTACTAAGGAAGTCTGAGTTTCCATTTTGGCCATTAGCTCTCGGATCTGGTGGTCTTGCTTCACTAGGCGGGCCTCCAATTGCTCAACGGTCTCCTTTAACTGCTGCTGCTCTTGATTTCCATCACGTTGTGAAGAGATCAGACGAGAGGCAGAGGGCATTGTGTATATAGAAGGGGGCCCAGGTTCGAACTGGCTGGGATCAAGCTGCATGCTGGACATGTGAGGGGTCGAGGAGAGGGATGGGCTGAAGCTTATAAGTTGTTGTGCCATCATCCGCATGTGAGCCTGTGTAAACTCCTGCTGGTGCTGAGCCAGATCATCCCTCTGCATCTAGAAAGAAGAATAAAAGGCCTTAGCAGGTTTCTACATGCACCTACCAAATATTTTAAATCAAGGGTGTCCAACCTTTTGTCCTCCCTGGACCACATTGGAAGAAGAGAAATTGTCTTGGGCCGAACATAAAATACACTAACAATACAATACGGATTGCTGATGAACAGTTCCTCATGCAGCCGCCGGGCTCATTCGCTATAATGACAGGAGAGGGGCGCAGCTCTCCCCAGCACTCCCCCTAGACCCGGCCGCGCAGCATTTACTTACCTGCCTCCCCTGCAGCCGATGAAATTGCAAATATGGCAGCTCCGGCATCCCTCCAGGCATGTATTTGCCTGGCATCTCAGTGTAGGCTGCCATGTTTGTATAGCAAGCGCCAGCATCCCTCAGGTGTGCATTTGGCTGGCTTCTCAATGTGGGCTGCCTCGGTTGCATGGCAGCACCGGCGTTCCTCCAGACAGGGCTGGGCCACATGCTAAACTCTCTGGGGCCACATGCAGCCTGTGGGTTGGACACCCCTATTCTAAATCTACAACACCAAAGCAACACATACTAAGGGTAAGACGCCTCTCAAACCAACCCCGTGCTATTGCAGTGTGTGGCCTCAGGGACGCCCTATGATGCGTTTCACCCCGCCTATCGGGGCTTGCCTCTGTGAGCAAGCCCCCGGTGGGTGGGGCGAAACACATCAAGGGCGTGGCTGAGGCCACACACTGCGATAGCACTGGGTTGGCTTGAGCAGCGTTTTACTCTTGGTATGTTTACACTTCTGGATTAGTGCACAGACTCCTGCTCCCACATTCTGAACATAGTTGGGGAATTCCTTAAACCTTCAGCTTTGGGTGGCACTACAATTCCAACGGGATCACCAAAGCAACACGTCATAACTCAAACTTACCCATCAGACTGCTTGGACATTGCACTAAATGGTGATATTTACACGCAGGGTCTGGCTTGTCTTTAAAGTGAACCCTTTCTTTGCCTGTGTCCGACAAAGCAGCAGGTTCATATTAACCTCTCCACCTACTTCCCAGCGGCACCAGCTGTTGGAAGAAGGAGGGTCTGCCCAGTGTAAACTATAGAAAACTAAGAAATGGCACAAAATAGGTTCAGTGCAAAAGAAAGAAGGAAAATAAAAAGGATGCTTATAATGTTTATCATTATCCACAAGGGGTTAACTCCATTTCCATCCTGAAATACTTTGCTGCAGCACCTCAAAAGACTGAAAAAATCTCTGTAAAAGGAAACACCAGACTAAGTGTAGTATTAAAAAAAACGTTAACGGGTAAAAAGTCAAGGGGCAACTCACATAAGGGAGAACACAGCGCCTGTAACTAAAAATCCTAGTCACAGCAGCGCCACTCACTATGGGTATACATAAGTCTAGGCGTTCCTCCACATGGAGGATGGAAAAGGACCTGGGGGTCCTAGTAGATGATAGGCTCAGCAATGCCAAGCTGCTGCTAACAAAGCAAACAGAATATTGGCATGTATTAAAAAGGGGATCAACTCCAGAGATAAAACGATAATTCTCCCACTCTACAAGACTCTGGTCTGGAGACACCTGGAGTATGTTGTCCAGTTCTGGGCACCAGTCCTCAGGAAGGATGTACTGGAAATGGAGCGAGTTCAAAGAAGGGTAACAAAGCTAATAAAGGGTCTGGAGGATATCAGTTATGAGGAAAGGTTGCGAGCACTGAACTTATTCTCTCTGGAGAAGAGACGCTTGAGAGGGGATATGATTTCAATATACAAATACTGTACTGGTGACCCTACAATAGGGATTAAAAATTTTCATGGAAGGGAGTTTAACAAGACACGTGGCCACTCATTAAGAAGAAAAGAGGTTTAACCTTAAAACTACGTAGAGGTTCCTTTACTGTAAGAGCGACAAGGATGTAGAATTCCCTTCCACAGGCGGTGGTCTCAGCGGGGGGCATCGATAGTTTAAAAAAAAATTATTAGATAAGCACCTGAACAACCGCAACATACAGGGATATACAATGTAATACTGACATATAATCACACATAGGTTGGACTTGATGGACTTGTAACTACGTAAGTCTATGCCAGGAAGCCGGATCACGGCTGCTGGCCGGGTCTTGTACTGTAATACCCTCTTGTGCCTTCCAGTGGCTACGACGTCACTTTTGGTCCAGGGCTGCATTCCACAGAGGTCCCCGATTCCTGGTTACAGTACAACATCTGAGCAGCAGCGACTCGGCTTCCTGACATGGACTGAATTATACTCAGAGAGCGGAGCTGCTGTGGCTAGGATTGTTGATTAAAGACACTATTTTCATCACCCTTATGTGAACTGCCATTTGTCTTTTTTTACCCATTAAAAGTTTAATACTACACTTAGTCTGATGCCCTCTGGTGTTCCCTTGCTTGTTTTAGGATGGAAATGTAGTTAAGCAGAAGTACAGCCAAAGCTCGTTTGGTTGTATTACAGGGGTGCAGTTCATTCTGAAGTCGGGATTTGCCCACCAATGAAGTCGGGACCTGCCCACATGCCTGGACTGGCACCCGCCTCGGCCTCCCAGCGGTCTGCTGAGAGCCTGAGCCGGCCGCTATAGCCCCCAACCCCCCCCCCCCCCCCCCCCCAACGCCAGAGCTTAGAAAAGCGTCAAACTCATTTAGGACAGGAAGGTTTGGAAGACTGCTGCAGGAATGCCTGTACTTCATACCTACGATAGTTTTCCCCTCCTCCCACCACGTCACAGAGTCTCATAAAGCAGTTCCATTATCTGTAAAGCTTCATCCTCACCTTTTCTGTACATCCAAACTGGCTGTAGATACATGGAATAGGGGCCTTTATACAGTCCATGCTATAGTGACAGGCCATCTGGAAAAGAACCGTGAAATACTTATTTGTACTAATTACAGATTCCTACAAATGATAAAAAAAATTGACACCAAAGCATATTAAAGTGATTTTAAAGGAATTAAAAAAAATATTAACAAACATACATGTCTATACATACTTGCATTGTAATTGCACAAAGTGGCCCTGAACCTCCTCTTCTCGGGTCCCCCGCCGGTGCTCCTGGCCCCTCCTCTCTGTCCAGTGCCCCCATGGGAAGCCGCTTCCTTTGGGGGCACTGGTGTGCGCTCGCCCCTAAACCCCACTTCTGCATCCATTGACAAAGATAGCGGGACTTGGCTCCGCCCTCTCACCACTGGCTGTTATTGACAGCTGCGGGAGCCAATGGCTCCTGGTGCCGCAGCAAAGCCAGTGAGAGATGGAAGTGAGGGGAGAGAAGAGCTGCAGATGTGCACAGCGCTGGATCGAATGAAGGGCTCAGGTAAGTACAAGGGGGGTGAGTTGCCAATACTGATGCCTAAACATTTTTTTTTACCTTAAAGTAGTTGTAAAGGCACAAGGTTTTTTACCTTCATGCATCCTATGCATGAGGGTAGAAAACCTTCTGCACAGCCCCCTCTAATACTTACCTGAGCCTCTTATTGATTCAGTGATGTCCACAAGAGCCTTGCCTATTCGGGCAATAGGGCCTCTGTTGATCGAACTTCGGTCTTCAGTCAATTGCATCAGGTTGACTTTAGTTTGAGACCCTTTTGAGTTGAGGGGATATTAAAGGGTAATTTTTTTTTTTTTTTTTTAAATAACAAACATGTTATACTTATCTTCTCTGTGTAATGGTATTGCACAGAGCAGCCCAGAACATCCTCTTCTCAGGTACCCTGCTGGTACTCTTGGTTCCTCCTCTTTTCTGAATGTTTACATCCCATCCCTCCATGCTGACGTGCAGAAGTGGACCATACGCAAGTCACGCACACATATGTAAACGGTGTTCGCCCCACACATGCAAGGTATTGCGGCGAATATTATAGCGAGGGCAATAATTCTAGTGATAAACCTCTTCTTTTACTCTAAAAAGGTAACCTCAAAATTTTTTTTTAAAGCATCGCCTATGGAGATTTTTAAGTACCGTAGTTTGTTGCCATTCCGCAACATGCGCAATTTTAAAGCAAGACATGTTAGGCATCTATTTACTCGGTGTAACATCTTTTATATTAAAAAAAAAAAAAAAAAAGGGTAATATATTGTGTTCTTTTTTTCTTTGCATTAAAATTAATTTTATGTGTTGGCCAGGGAAAGTGAGAGGGGGACCCCGAAGTGATGTCATACATGTCGCTTTTGGGTCAGCAAGAAGAAGGTGCTTCCATCTGATGTAAGGATGAGGTATGGACCTGGCAGCAAAAGGGTTAAGGTCAACTGAGAGACATTTCTAACATAGCCACAGAAGCAATGTGGTGGTATTTGGCAAACAAAACAGTAGTTTCAAAAGGAAAATATGCGTTCTAAAACTTAACAGGACGTCTCTACCTGATGTCGCACAAGGCCGCTGGTCTCACAATATTCACAAGTTACGTAGGCCAAAGGGCACTTCTGTTCATGAACCTGCATTGGGAAATAAAGAATGAGGTCCAAGACATATTTTCTTAAAAGCATGTAATAACAAATACCCATAAAAGTCTGCCTTTGTATGTTAGATTATGGAATAACATTCACAAACAATCATAATGACAAATGGGAGTGTGTCTACCTGCACATACTTGAGTACATTGAATAATACAAATCCTATAAGCCCCCTCCTCTAGAATAGTCTGCTGAAGGTGTTCATATAAAGGAAGAGAGGGGCTATACAACAATGCCATTGTGTGATGTTATAGGGGGGGGATGTTATTTGGCCTGTGTGTACTAAAGGAGATTGTACAATCACGTTGTATAGTGTATAGTGAGCTTTACAGAACCCAGGACATACTTCTCCTGTTTTCAGTCTGATCCACATAGGCTGATCGCTCAGCTCCTGCACACTCTGCCAAATGAACTATCTATGGCTGTGTATTTAGTGAGAACGGTATTCACTGACTGCATTGAAAAAATGTGCACCTGAGAAGGTGGCTAGTAGAGATCTGCTGGAAGGGGGGATGGCAGTTGCAGGGTGTGTGTTAAAGGATAAGTTCACCTTTTATAACATGTCACACCCATAATCAGGGTGTAACATGTAACATGTGCACTGGCCCCTGCTCTTCCATTCTGCCAGCTAGCGGAGGATCCTCTCCCCCAGCCAGCTGTCACAAAAGACCCAACCCGAGTTCCTCTATGGGAAGTCAAACAGAATGCTCACACCCGACTGCCTTCTGTTCTGATCCGCTAGATGGAGGAGGAACAGATCCCGGATTGGATGTAGCCGGGTGCAAATGGACACATGTTCGTTTACACCCCTGCCGCTCCATAGAGGACAACAGTGGACCCGATTGGTCCGCTTGTGTAAAAGGGGCCTTTAAATATTGTATCAATATTACATTTATAAAAAAAAAAAAAGAAAAAAAGATACCGGTATATAACATTATTTATTACAGGGCACATCTGCTTGCTGAGGACTTCTAATAAAAAAAAGCCTGATCATTAGCATCCTGTGTGTAACCAACTAAGCCAGAGGGTTCCGTTTTGCTGGCAGAGAGGGGAAGGGTGTATCCCCCCCCCCCCCCCAAACTGTGACTCACTGTGCCGTCTGTAGAATAAGTTGGCTGCAAGCGTATGCGTAAAAATATCACTATGTAATGATTTATATTTTGCTCAATTCAAATAAAAAAAAAAAAAAGTGTTTTTGGAACTGTATATAATAAACACATAAATACATTAATAAAACAATTTAAACAAAACACAATACATTCTCTTTAATCTGAATCTCTGGATCATTTATTTCCAGTGAAAAAAAAAACCCTTAAAAGCTGGATCTTTTAGCAATCCCGGAGAACTGGAGCTGAGAAACCTACCACAGCCCCCTATATTAAAGTGTTACTAAACCCAAAACAGTAAAATCAGTCTGTATATGCAGTAAAACATGCTTGTTTTACTCACTGTGGAACCTAAAGGGGTTAATAATCTGCATTGTGTAAAAAGGCTGTTTGATCCCATCTTCTCTGATCCTCCCCTTCTTCCAGAGTCTCCAATATATCTCCTGATAGTACAGAGCCTTGGGAACACTCTGCACATGCTCAGTTTGGTATGAATTACTAGTTTTTTTTTTTGCGAGGGTGAATGTAATCAGCACAGGGCCAATCAGCACTGTCCAGAGGGTCAGGGGTCCTGCATCCTCATAGGACAGTCGGAGGAGAATGAAAACTCCTCCTACAAGCTTTAAACAGACACTGATAGATGTCACAAGACTGATATATACTGCTGATGAGAAAAGGTATATAGCAGTTTATATTTACTAAAATAATTGCATTACCATGTTGTGTACTGTGGGAGACCAGATATAGTGAATGCAGAGTCCTGGGTTTAGTAACACTTTAACTCTCTGTTTAGTGCCCCCCGACTCACCATCTTCTCCTCATAGGGCATAGACACAAGGCAGTTTTCACAGGACACTTCTCGCCTCGGACACACCACCATATGTTGCTGCATTTGGCTTCTCTGGAAAAACTGTTGGCATTGTAGGCATTCCATGCTGGCAAATTCACAGACTGCCTGGTGATGCTGCATACAGATCACAATAACAGGATTAAAGAACCCAGGAAAGGAAAACAAAACACAGAGCATTCTGATGATGGTACAGGCCTGAGCCATTTAAAGTGGTTGTAAACCTCAGACATGAAGACCCCTCTCACACTGGGACCACGCGGCCACGTTAGCAGTAAAGCGCCACTCGTTTTTGCGCTGTTTAAGCTGTGCTTTTTGGCCGCTAGCAGGGTGCTTTTAACCCCAACGAAGGGGTTAAAAGCGCTCGTGTTGCGGCGCTTCCGAATCGCTTTTTCAGGCACTTTGGAAGCGCTGCCCATTCATTTAATGGGCAGGGCATTTTGGGAGTGCTAAATACAGCGCTCCCAAACCGCCCCAAAGATGCTGCATGCAGGACTTTTCCTAACGTCCTGCAAGCGCACCTTCCCAGTGTGAAAATTCACACTGAAATGAATGGGAGTCGGTTTTCAGGCGCTATTTCTAGAGCTAAAATGTCTGAAAACTGCCTCAGTGTGAAAGGGGTTGAAACATGAACCAAGCATATCCTTCTATAGTGTGTACTTGTTTGCTTGTTTTAATCCATTTCTGTCCGCCGCCTCATTCCTCTGCCATCTGCATGAGTCACTTCTAACAAGCTTTCCTGACACCAAAAGAAAAATGGTGACAGTGGAGGGAACTCCAGCACACACTGTGATTGACAGCCTCAGCTCTGTTCCTGTGTGAAGGGGCTGTCCCTTCCCTCCAATCAGCTCTCAGAGCTGTCCTCAATGCGCTCTGCTGTGTTTAATTTCAGCTGTCCGTCCCGCCCTTTTTCTTTTTAAAGCTCAGACAAGCTTTATAAATTCTGGACTTTGTACAGATGTAGAGAAAAGAAGACTGCAGATAAAACAGGTACAGCTTGTGTTAAAAAAATAAATAAAATCGCCATACATCCCGGCAGCGGATGCTGTGTGCAGGAGGCAGTCAACAACGGCTGGGAAACGCCTGGGAAGTGATGTCACCCATAGACTTACTATGGGGCTTCCATTGTCAGCTCCCTCTTCTACACAGTGAAGCCGCCGCTGACAGCTCAGAGGCTTCAAAACAGGCAAGTATAGTGATCTCTTTTTTTTTTTTTTTTTAAACACGCTTTATTTTAACAATTTTACATACAGATAAGAATTCTGAAAGCGTATACAGAATTCAACATAAGCCATCTCAAAGACAATATGACAAAATAAGCTATACAGCAGGGATATGCAATTAGCGGACCTCCAGCTGTTGCAAAACTACAAGTCCCATCATGCCTCTGCCTCTGGGTGACATGCTTGTGGCTGTCAGAGTCTTGCTTTGCCTCATGGGACTTGTAGTTCTGCAACAGCTGGAGTTCCGCTAATTGCATATCCCTGTTATACAGGAAACCATCCTGCCGGTAGAGTGAATAATGGCTCGTCAGGGTCAAAGTCCAAATGGAAAAAACTCAATTTCATCTGTAATTTGATCAAAAACAAAAAAAAAGGAAGTATATAGCAAATTATCAGCATAGCATCAGAGAAGACCAAGACGCCATGAAATAGATCTCTTCTATACATGGATAGATAGATTAGGCTCAGATTGTGGCTAAAAGTAACGTTTAGAGCTAGACAGGCCATAAACGGTGCAAATTTCTTAACTGCAACCAGGGTTGCAGGAAAGAAATACGCATGATTCCCCCATCAACATAGACAGTGCTGACAGGGGAAGCAGCAATTGTCTTCTCCCGGCAGGGGGGGGGGAGCCAAGAAGACAGCGATTATCGCTAGGGGCTATAGTAACGATAATCGCAAGAGAATCCGTCAGGCTGGTTGTACCGAAGATGATCGATCAATCAACTGGGTACATTCAGCCTGCCCATTAATGGTTCGAATCTCGAGATTTTGCCTTTACTTCCACTTTAAAGCAATTACATCAAACAGATTAGGGATATACAAAAGGAAAAGACTAGGATTTTCTACAACCAACCCCAAGCCAGTACAGTAGAACAGAACAGATCTGATCGTTTTTTGCTCACCTCCACGTTCCTCAGCTCCATCCTGGCCGAGCAATCTTGGCTGGGACATCTCACCATCAGTGAAAGGATTTCTCTTTTGGCAAAATTATCCGGGAACAGCTGATGCTCTAAGAGAAGATCGTTATCCACAGGACACTTTGGCCCGGCGTCTCTGCAAAAAACACAAGGCATTAAAACCATCAAATCGCTTCATTGATTTTATTTATACAACGCCTATAAATCCTGCAGGGATTTACATCATCTCTGCCTAGATACAGTTTACAGCTTCCCATCCCTTCCACCATCAGACACACACAAAAAAAAAAAAATTAAAAAATTCCATCTGCTCAGCCATGCTGGTCAGCAAGGAACAGGTATTAATTCCGGTCTCTAATTTTAATAAAACAGAGAAATGAATGTAATCATTTAGAAATAGGAAGTGACACTTCATACCAAGGTGCCTCTGTGAAAGGCGAATCCCTTTGTTAATCAATAAACCACTAAAAGAGCAGGTGACCCAGAGATTCCTCTACACCTCGCCCTCATACTCCGTATAGGATGAACTTCAGCATGAACTCCAGTCTGGTAGAAAAGAAACACAACATTGCAGCTCTGTAATCAATATTTCATTAAACAGGAACGTCTGCTGATTTGTCAAGGTTCTTAAAAGAGAAGCATGGCCAAAGCTTTCTCGTGCAGACGACACATGTGGTGTGCAGTGTGGAGCAGCAGGAAGTTGAGCGGGGTCCAGACTGGAGCAGAGCAACTAGCAGACGGCACATGTGGTGTGCAACACGGGAACACTATAGCAGAAGGTGAGCAGGGACCAGAGAGAGGGGACTGAGCAGCAGAGGATCAGCAGGGGAAAGAAGAGAGAGAAGGTTCAGAAAACCAGAGGATCAGCAGAGCTGGGGCACTGCAGCAGGAGAAACTAGCAGGTGTCAAACGTGGTGCGCAGCGTGAAGAGCAATATAGCGGGAGGTGAGCAGGAACCATATAGAGAGGAGTGGGTTACTACTGAGCAGGGGACCTGCTGAACGAGGGCACCAAGGTGCAGGGGACCTGCTGAACGAGGGCACCAAGGAGCAGGACATCTGCTGAACGAGGGCACCAAGGAGCAGGACATCTGCTGAACGAGGGCACCAAGGAGCAGGACATCTGCTGAACGAGGGCACCAAGGAGCAGGACATCTGCTGAACGAGGGCACCAAGGAGCAGGACATCTGCTGAACGAGGGTACCAAGGAGCGGGGATCTGCTGAACGAGGGTACCAAGGAGCAGTGGATCTGCTGAACGAGGGCACCAAGGAGCAGGGCATCTGCTGAACGAGGGTACCAAGGAGCAGGGGATCTGCTGAACGAGGGCACCAAGGAGCAGGGCATCTGCTGAACGAGGGCACCAAGGAGCAGGGCATCTGCTGAACGAGGGCACCAAGGAGCAGGGCATCTGCTGAACGAGGGCACCAAGGAGCAGGGCATCTGCTGAACGAGGGCACCAAGGAGCAGGGCATCTGCTGAACGAGGGCACCAAAGAGCAGGGCATCTGCTGAACGAGGGTACCAAGGAGCAGGGCATCTGTTGAACGAGGGCACCAAGGAGCAGGGCATCTGCTGAACGAAGGCACCAAGGAGCAGGGCATCTGTTGAACGAGGGCACCAAGGAGCAGGGGATCTGCTGAACGAGGGCACCAAGGAGCAGGGCATCTGTTGAATGAGGGCACCAAGGAGCAGGGCATCTGTTGAACGAGGGCACCAAGGAGCAGGGGATCTGCTGAACGAGGGTACCAAGGAGCAGGTACCCGCTACTATAGCAGGAGGTGAGCAGGAACCATATAGAGAGGAGGTTACTACTGAGCAGGGGATCAGCAGAGCTGGAGGTACTACTAAGGAGGGGATCTGTTGAACAAGGGTATCAAAGAGCTAGGAATCTGCTGAACGAGGGTACTACTAAGTTGGGCCCCTATGGAAAACCTTCAGGACAGGTTTGACAGCAAACATTGGCGGAGATTTGTGACCGGATGCAGGTGTGAGCGGTGAGTGAGTGAGAGCTCTCTCTGGCTCCAACCCTGATGCTGCACTAGGGCTGCAGTTTGTGCTTACCCAGCCGTATGAATAACCTGTGAAGATCTCGGCTCCTGCCTGTGACTTGCTGAAGGCTAATTCTGGTTCCTGATGGAAGGATGGCATGCTGAGTGGCCGGGTCAATAGGAGAGGAGACCGGGAAGGAGTATCTGCCCTGCTATACTGCCGAACTGATCGGAGCGCCGGGACAAATATCGCCGCCGTGTCTGTGGTTGTGCCTGGTTGCCTAGCGACGCACTGCAGACATCGCGAGAGCTTGAGTAAGCTGAGAAGCCAGATCTGTGACGGACACATGAGATAGCGGCAGAGACCACTTCAGACGCTGAGTGTAAAAAGTGAGGAGATCCGGAGCGGTGGACAGCGGGTACAGGAGATCCAGCTGTGAGTAGTCTGCATCCCCCTGCAAGCATTCATCCTCTAAGCCAGTGGTTCTCAACCACCCTAGTGCCGTGACCCCTTGATAAAATTTCCCAAGTTGTGGAGACCCCCAACCATAAAAGCACCCAAGGCAAGACAAGTAATTTGCGCCCCTAACCCATGGACATTTAGTGTTCCCTGAGTCCCTTTCACTCGCACAGTATTAAAACCCCTTAAGGTACATTTTAGGATGTACCACTCTTTCTCTTTGTTCTCCTTTCTTTCCCTTTTATATCTCTTTATCATAATTGCTTGTCCCCCCCCCCCCCCCCCCATGCCTCTTTCTAGCCGTCTTTATTGTTCTTTCTCTTATTCTATCTCTCCCTTTTTCTTTGTTCCTCCCCCTCTTTTCCTCTTCCTTCCATTAATTCTCTATTTTTATTCCTTCTCTTACTCCTTGGTGGTGGTGGGGGGGGGGGGGTGGAAATGGGATGAGTGGCAATGTTGGCGGGGAGTTCTGATCAGCCAACTTAGGTGCTCTTGATCAAGCTCATCTGCTGATCTGAGAACTGTAGTGGGGACTTTTAATTGCAACTATAATCACAGGTAGTGTTACTCACTGTGTCTCCAACTTTGTGGTGTCTTGTAGCAGTGACACCTATGCCGAAATCAGAAGATAGGGTCTCCTCCAGACGGCGGGCGGCTGCAGGCTCCAGGGACAGCCCAGCTGGGGGGCCACAAAAAGGCTGGGAGAGCGGTGCAGGCTTCAGAAACAGCCAAGGATTTGGTGACCCCTGGCAAATCATCATTTGACCCCCAAGGGGGTCCCGACCCCCAGGTTGAGAACCACTGCTCTAAGCCAACTGGAGAGAGGTAAAGAACTTGAATCCTATATATTTATAAAGCTAAGTGCCAGTGACTGTTACAGCAGGGTGCCTAGGGCTTGTCTTTTATTAAGGAGACCGGACATTTAATAATTAAGGATATACTGGTTGATAGCCAGGTCAGGCCGGAGGGCTATATAGTTACTAAAGGCTCCTAGTGTGTTTTGCCTGAGAAGAAGGGGGTGGACCAACAACAGCAGCCCCAGGAAAGTATGCCTACCCAAACTACTCGCTCAACTAA
The DNA here is from genome assembly GCF_042186555.1 of Aquarana catesbeiana. Taxonomy (NCBI): domain Eukaryota; kingdom Metazoa; phylum Chordata; class Amphibia; order Anura; family Ranidae; genus Aquarana; species Aquarana catesbeiana. The sequence goes on along the minus strand of NC_133334.1, from coordinate 39,326,495 downwards.
AGAAAAGGAAAAGGGGACTCAAAATGTGGCTGCAGCAGCAGCTGCTGCGAAGCTGGAAAAATTTGCTCATAGCTCAATGCAGTCCCCTACTAAAAGTATTCAGCTACCCTCGGGGAAGATGTCAGTAGGGGGCCTTGGGGATAGAAAAAGCCTGGGGAAAGGTCCTGATAACCCGACGGTTAATACAAGAATAGCAAACAAAAAAAGCCCTGAGAAGGGACACACAGGAGAAGCAGGGGATAGCAGTTTCAATGCAACCGGAGTTAGTGAACAGGAACCTACCTTAAAAGAGGTACTATGCGCTGTTAATGCTTGCAGGAGCTCGATAAGCGGGATGTGGGAAGAATTAAAAGCTCTAGGCGAAGAATTCGGCACTATTAAACAAGAGCTTCAGAAAACAGTGGAGAGAATTAAAGGTGCGGAGGAAAGGGTTAGCCAACTAGAGGACATGGTAATTCCAATGCGGCAGGAATTTATTAAAATGCAAGCTCAGCTGGATATTAATAAGCTTAAACTGGATGAATGGGAGAACAGGTCGCGAAGACAAAATGTAAGAGTGATGGGTCTCCCCGAGAAAAGTGAGGGTTCCCGCCCAGAAGAATTCATGGAAAGATGGCTTAAGGAGGTTTTTGGGGCTGAGGCTTTTTCACAGTTTTTTTCTATTGAGCGTGCTCATAGAGTGCCTTCCAGACCAACACATGGAGGAGATCGCCCGAGACCCATGATTTTGCGGTTGTTTAATTATAAAGATAAGCTGAACTTAATGCAAAAATCGAGAGAGAAAGGGGACGTTTTCTTTAATGGGGTTAAAATCTCGATATATCCAGATTATTCTCCAGACCTTCAAAAGAGAAGAGCAGGTTTTTTGGACATTAAGCGGGTCCTGCGGAACCATAATATACCATATGCTTTGCTATATCCAGCACGGCTGCGTATTGAGGCCCTAGGGTCTATTCGTTTTTTTGATTCTGTCAAGGGAGTCACGGATTGGTTGGAAGAGAACAAAAAGAACTTATAAAGATGTCATTGCATAGGTGTAATTGATTGTTTTGCGCTTTTCTTCCCCTTTTTTTTTTCTCTTTGTTCTTCTTGTGTGCAGCATCAAGGGTTGGGAGGGAGAGGGATGGATGGAAGAAGTTGTAATGAGAGTAAGGTTTAGATTGGTGACCGGGGTCTTATTGGTCCTGGGGGTGTTGGGGTTGGGGGGGGGAGGGAGGGGGGGTTGAGTGGGGGCTGGGAGGGGGGAGGGGGGGGATGAAGGGGGGTGAGGGGATTAGTAAGGTCACAAGGAAGGCCCCTAGGGCAAGCCGAGTTAGGCAAGGGGGGGAGGAGAAGGGATTATTTATAAAAAAGGGTATCACAGTTGTAATAAAAAAGGCAAAACTGCACATTTCACTGTCAAAAAATTGTTTGAAACTGAAAGAAATGAAGTGTAAACACATGAAGTTCATAAACACTAATAGGATTAGGAACATTGACCTGGATAGGATTGGGGGGGGTAGTTCCCCCCCGGGCTCTTGCGGCCCCCTCCTCACAATTTTAGCACTGAAGGGGGTGAAAGGGAGTACCGACGATATGCGTCAAAAGGTTAAAAGGTTAAGGGGAATAAGGGCACATGTGGTGAATTGGTATTATCAGATTGGAGGTGGGAGTTTGTATTTTTTTAGTTTTTTACAAAAGACTAGGGGTTTAGAACAGTATCACCTTGTGGCCCTGACCACGATATGTAAAAATAGAAGGCTAATTTCATTCCGATACTTCCTTAGTTGGTATTTATTTATACTGATGCTTATTTGGAATGCAGAATAGAGCATTTGGTTTAACTTCCTGGAATATTAGGGGGATGGGTGACCCTATGAAAAAAGCTATTGTACTCCAGGAGCTAGAATCTTGTGCTGCCGAGGTGATATGCCTGCAGGAAACCCATTTGACTAATGAGACTAAATTATTTATTAAGAATAAAAAAATTTTACAGACACAATACCACTCAGTGTACTCCTCCTACTCAAGAGGAGTGAGTATTTCGATCAGGAAAGGAGTAACGTTTTCCTGCAGGGATGTCAGTATTGATAGTTTGGGTTGTTTTATTTTTTTGTTCTGTTTAATTGAGGGTAGGCCACTGGTTATAGCAAATGTGTATATCCCTCCACCATTTAAGATGGAGATTCTGTGGTTGTTATTGGAGTTCTTGGAGGATAAGAGAGAGGTCCCGCTTATTATGGTGGGAGACTTCAATAATGTGCTTGATAGTAGGTTAGATAGGTTCCCGCCTGGACCTGGTGGTGGTAGAGGGTTGGAGGGAAGGCTGGTACAGTTCCTTGAGGAGGTTGGGTGGTGTGATATGTGGAGAGCGCGTAACCCTAGCTGCCAACAATATTCTTGCTTCTCAGGGACCCACCACACTCTCTCCCGTATAGACATGGCCATTGGTAACCAGGAAGCCCAACCCCTAATAGGTAGAATTGAATATCGTCCCAGGGGGGTGTCTGATCACTCGCCATTGACACTGACAGTACGTAAACGAGATAATGGAGGCCGGAGAATGTGGGCATTAAATTCAACATGGTTGGGGTTATTGGGGAATGGGGACGAAATTGGTGTAAGACTGAGAGAATTTATCGAATTCAACACTGGCACTGCCTCGGGGGGTGTGCTCTGGGACTCCTTGAAAGCATACCTCAGAGGGCTTTTGATACAGCAGATATCGAAAATAAAGAAGCAAACAAGGGCAAGGGGGGAGCTGATTAGAGAAGAGGTCCAAGAATCAGAAAGAAAGTACATAGCGGAGCCAACTATTGAAAATCGTGAATTCTGGGTAATGAAACAACAGGAATTCAAAAAGGAAGAAATTAGAAGAGCAGAAAACAGGAAGGTTTTCCAGAGGCAGAGGTATTTTGAGGAGGGGGAAAGAGTGGGTCGGACGCTAGCCTTACTGGCCAAAACTAATTCTCCCTCTTCAATAATCCCCATGATTAAAACTAATGAAGGAAATATTTCATCAGACCCTGAGGTAATTACCCAAACGTTTGCAGAATTTTATAGAGATCTATATAAAACGCGTCACTGCCCGGAACAAATAGAGATGGAGAAATTTTTGGAAAATACCGTCTTACCGGTGCTGTCGGACACAGATATGAATAGTCTGGAAGCACCGATAATACTGGAGGAACTTGAACAAGCAATAAAGGATATGCCGAACCAAAAGTCCCCAGGCCCCGATGGACTGCCATCTGAGGTTTATAAACATTATGGGGAGGTGCTGGCCCCGGAGCTTCTGAAGGCACTGAATTGGTCAGCTGCAGTAGGTAGTTTACCTTCGTCAATGTCGGAAGCTACTATAATATTGATTCAGAAAGAGGAGAAAAACCAATTAGATACATCGTCATTCAGACCAATTTCATTGCTGGGTACGGACGTCAAGATTTTGGCAAAAGTCTTGGCATCCAGGCTGAATAAATGTATATCTTCCTTGATCCACCCGGATCAGTCTGGGTTTATGCAGAATAGGTCTACTAGTAAAAATATAAGAAGAACCTACTTGAATCTCCAGACCCCGGTAGAGAATGTGGGTTCCAGGGCTGTCTTGTCCTTGGATATCGCCAAGGCATTTGACACCCTGGAATGGGGATACTTATGGTGGGTGATGGAGAAATTTGGGTTCGGCCCTCTATTTATTAAATGGCTTAAGATCCTATACCAGCATCCCAGCGCTAGATTAAAAATAAATAACACATACTCAGAAAGGATTTCTCTCGAGAGGGGAACTAGGCAGGGCTGCCCCTTGTCACCCCTGCTATTTGCCCTGGCAATGGAGCCTTTTGCAGAGGTTATAAGGAAAGCTTCAGGTCTGCAGGGTTACAAAAGAAAAGGGACTGAGGAAAGAATAGCACTATACGCTGACGATGTATTGTTGTTTCTGGGCGACATGGGGCCATCACTAGTAAAGACGATGCACTTGGTGGAAGGGTTTGGGAGGATATCGGGGCTAAAAATCAATTGGGAGAAGTCTATACTTCTGCCGCTTGACTCGACTACCGGCTCTCCCCCTCAGGGGCTTCCTCGTCTTAGGGTGGTAGAGAAGTTCAAGTATTTGGGTATAGTATTAACTAATAACCCAACCCAGTATATTAAGGACAACCTAGCTCCGCTATTAGAAAAGTTTAAAAAGAAGAAAGATATTTGGTGTCGACTCCCCCTGTCTATGGCAGGACGCGTAAATTTGATAAAGATGATCTGGATGCCACAACTAATGTACATTTTACACAATTCACCGGTTTGGATTGGGAGGGACTGGTTTTTAAAAATCAACTCTCTCTTTCGTGAATTGATATGGAAGAAGGGTCAGGCCAGGATTAGTCTCCAGACCTTGCAGCGCCCTAACAAGGAGGGGGGATTGGCGGTGCCTCATCCATTTAGATATTTCTTGGCGGCCCAGTTGCAACATATGGGGGGGTGCGAACGCAGGGGAGAGGTGAATTCCAGCGTAAATATTATGTTAACAGGGAGTTCGCATAAATCTTTAATAGGTGCGCTGGAAGCCGGATCTATAGGAGCCCCATTTCCAACATATAAACTGGTCACGAAAGTTTGGCGGTTAGTGAAGATTGAAATGGGATATAGGGGTGTTACGGAGCTTTCACCTATTTGGCAGAATGGGCAACTCCAGGAATTAAAAGCTATTGAGAAAAATAAGATCTGGGATCGGTTGGGGATAAGTAGGCTGGTACAAATATTCAATGGTAATATTTTAAAGTCCTTTTCGGACCTGAGAGCGGAGTTTGGAATCCCTAAAGAAACATTTTACTTTTATCTCCAGGTCAGGCATGCACTAGACAAACAACTCAAGACTAAGGCATTGGAATGGAGTAGCATACCGCTACTTAGTAAGGTGGTGAGGGCGCCCATCCTTAAGGGATTAATATCAGGGATCTACGACCAACTAATGGCCAGGGCAACTAGATTAGCTCCACTTTTGGGTACGAGGGAGAGGTGGGGGACTGATGTGGGGGAGTTGAGTGATGATCAGTGGGAGAGAATACTGGAGCTTGGTCCACTGGTATCCCTCTCTCCGTCACAGCGGGCCTCGCACCTTTTGCTCGTGCACAGAGCCTATTATACCCCCAAGAGATTGTATAGATTCGGTCGAAGACCAGATGACAAATGTCCTAGATGTCTAGAGACGGGTGATCTTATTCACATAATGTGGAGATGCCCGAAGCTAGTCAGGTACTGGACTGAGATCCTAAATATCATAGATGCCAGGTTCGGGATAAGACTGGAACGCGAGGCTAAGGTTTGCTTGCTGGGGTTAATAAGTAAAAGCATTGGGGATGATCATAGAGGAATAGCAGTTGTGCGTTGTTTATATCAGGCGAGGAAACTAATCGCGAAAGCATGGTTATCAACAGTGCCCCCTTCTCCTGTAGAATGGGTTAACACAATGAACACAGTAATTGGCACAGAAAGGGTAATTTATACAAGGAGGGGAAGTTATAAGAAGTTTATAAGAATATGGGGCCCATGGTGTCAGGGAAGTAATGATGGATAAGTAGACGCAACAGGTTTATAATAGGGTAATAAGTTTTGCCAAGCTTAAGTTATGGCTATTATACTAGAAGTAATAGTTTGGGGTGGTGGGAGGGTGACGGGGTAATAGGGGAGGGGGGTGGGATGGGAGGGTGACGGGGTAATAGGGGAGGGGGGTGGGATGGGGGGGTGGGGGTAAAGGGAAAGGAAATTGTAATGTAAGGGGAAAATAGCAAGGTTAAGCTAATGGATATGGATTGTGTTATGGGACTTATACGTATACAAATGTTTGTAGTTTTGTATTGGTTATGTTGAATAATGTTTAACTGGAAAAATTAATAAAAAATGACTTGATTTAAAAAAAGTTGGGCCCCTATAAAACAAATAGAAACTCAACACAAACACAGAGCATTTGCCAAACTTCATAAAAGCATCAAAAACACATGCTAAAGCGGTAGGCGGTTTAATGTGTGTTAAAGTTAAATCGAGTGTAAAGGAGCCCTTTTATCTGCCTGGAGTACAAGTTTTTTTTTTCAAAATCTTTTTATTTATTTTCTTAGTACACAAAAAACACAAGACAAAATAAAACCTCATACACATTGAATCAAAGAGAAAAATAAAAAATAAATAAAATAAAAAAGAGAAAAATAAGCATTAAATGCCATATATGGCTTATCCAGCCACTTTGCCCAGACTTTACCAAACTTACTAGGGCAACCCCTATCCATGTAGGTATCTCTATACAATGGGAGATTATTATTTACCAGTTGTTTCCAGTATAAGAACGTAGGAGAAGGTTTCTTCCAATACAAAGCAATAGCTAAAAGTTGAGGCAAGTGCATAGAAAGGGGATATTTTCTGATCAATAATCACCTGAGAAAGTACTTTGACATTGTACTTAGTCCATGCGATAGGCTCTGGTCATTTATAAAAATGGGGGAGGGTAGGATTTAGCCATAAAGGGGCATTTGGAGAAATCACTTTTTTTGGGATAATGTTCACATCTAAGGCCCGTCTCCCAAGCTCGAATAGTGTTGAGCACTGAAGCAGACAACTGGTAGGGTGCCCTATGCCTCCTAAATACAAGTACTTTGAGAGCCCCTATAGAGCCTACCACCGCTGCTTCCATGCCGAGTGGAGGAGTTGGTTAAATCCGGACTCAACCACCATGCGGCCGTAACCAGCTGAGTGGCCAAAAAATATTTATGTAGATCCGGAAACGCTAAACCACCCTGATCACAAGGACGCGTCAGGGAGGTTAATTTTTATCTGGGGTTCGCTGATCCCCGTATAAAAAGGATGAAAAAAAGTTGATTTAACCGCTTCAGCCCCAGACCATTTGGCTGGCCAAAGATCAGAACACTTTTTGCGATTCGGCACTGCGCCGCTTTAACTGACAATTGCGCAGTCGTGCGACGTGGCTCCCAAACAAAATCAACGTCCTTTTTTCCCCACAAATAGAGCTTTCTTTTGGTGGTATTTGATCACCTGTGCGGTTTTTATTTTTTGCACTATAAACAAAAAAACAGCGACTTTGAATTTTGAAAAAAAAAAAACGAATTTTTTGTACTTTTTGCTATAATAAATATCCCCAAAAAATTATTTTTTTTTCCCTCAGTTAAGGCCGATACGTATTCTTCTACATATTTTTGGTTAAAAAAAAAAAAATCCCAATAAGTGTATATTGATTTGTTTGCACAAAAGTTATAGCGTCTACGAAATAGGAGATAGTTTTATGGCATTTTTATTATTATTTTTTTTTTTTACTAGTAATGGCGGCGATCAGTAATTTTTATCATGACTGTGACATTATGGCGGACACATCGGACAATTTTGGGACCATTGGCATTAATACAGCGATCTGTGCGGTTAAAAATGCATTAATTACTGTAAAAATGTCACTGGCAGTGAAGGGGTTAACACTAGGGGGCAGTGACGGGGTTAATGTGTGTCCTAGGAAGTGTTCTAACTGAAGGGGGATGTGGACTGTGCAGGGAAACTAACAGATCGCTGTTCATACTCTGTATGAACAGAGGATGTCAGTTCTCCCCTCAGAGAACCGGAAACTATGTTTACACACACAGATCCCGGTTCTCTGTGTGCCCCGAGCGATCGCACTCGAATCGGCTCCATGGGCGAGGGGGCGCGAGCGTCCCCTAGTGGCCGTCTATGGTAACAACGTACCATGATGGCGATTCGCCTGAGAGTATCTAAAAAGGTACATAAGTTTTGTTATAATTTTCATTTTTAAAAGGTTAATACGTCCCAATAAGGATAATGGTAGAGACTTCCACACTTTCAACTTTAACCCAATATCTCTTAGGATCGGAGTCAAATTTCAGGAAATAAAATCAGAGGCTTGGCGAGAGATTATCACTCCTAAGTACTTGAAGTTCTCCACCCACTGCAATGGAATATCATTTGAAGCCATACTACAAGCCTCAATATCTCTTGGAAACAGCAAGGACTTAGCCCAATTTACCTTCAGCCCAGTGACGGGTGACTAAGAATCCAATATCTGTAAAGCTCCTTGAGGAGAGGGGTCCAGCATCATTCAAGAATAATAAAAGATTGTCTGCATGCAGTGCTACCCCCTCCTCCAACCAATCCGCAACCCTCTAATATTGGGCGAAGTTCGAAGAGCTTCCACCACAGGTTCCATAGCAATAGTGAAGAGGGTTGGAGACAGAGGGCAGCCCTGCCAAGTTCCCCCAAATACCGAAAATGAAGCCGACAATCCCCTCCCCCCCATTTTCACTGCAGCTGTGGGATATCTATATAGGACCTGCAACCATTCTGGAGTACAAGTTTTACTAAAATCTCTTTATTTATATGGCTAAAAAATAATTAAAAAAAAAAAAAATATATAGATGCTATAATTACCCTTTATAACGACATTTTTTTCCTTTCACCCCCCCCCCCCAGAATAATGTCATTCTACATTATGGAACTGATAACATCTCTGCTAATACACATGTCCCTACAGGGTAAGCAGACCAGGAAACCGGGTTATAGAATCTATAAGTGGATCTACACAAACAGGATGTGCAGGGAAAAGAAAGGGAGGGAAGGTTTTTTTGGCCAACAGACTAATTAGTAATAAGGCCGGTGGCAGAGAAAGGGCGATCATCAAACAGCCGATGGAAAACAGGCTGGGCGATGAACTACGGAAAGTCGATCATTTCACCGGCTTCCTCTCAGGGTGTCAGGGAGGGGTCAGGAGATTTACAGCGTGCGTTTCCTACACATTTCCTGCATATCGCCAGCAGCGATCAAAGTCAGCGGAGACCAAAACGCCACAGTACTTCCTCCAATAAGCTTCTTTTGTGAGACTGTGGCTCTGCGCTTTACACCTGTGTGAAGCATTGAGTGATCACACATTTTATACACATCGGGGTTTATTTACTAAAACTGGAGAGTGCAAAATCTGGTGCAGCTCTGCACGGGAGCCAATCAGCTTCTAACTTCAGCTTGTTTTAAATCAAGCTTTGACAATAAAACCTGGAAGCTGATTGGTTTCTATGTGGAGTTGCAGCAGATTTTGCACTTTCCAGTTTGGGAAATCAATCTCATGGTGTTAAAAAGTCAATTTGCTTTCAACCACATGCAGACCAGCGCATGACGATAGATGTCAGCACAATGGCACGGCTGGGCAAATGGGCGTACAGGTACGTCCCCGTTAAGACGTGGCTTTGTGGGCGCGTGTGGTGTCCGCCGGATGCCCGCAGTCGTGTCACAGAGTGGAAGAACGGGGAGATGTAAACAAGGCATTTCCCCCGTTCTGCCTAGTGACATGACAGGGATCTACTGCATAACAAAAACACACTAAAACTCGAAGTCCCGGTTCACATATATGCGATGCTGGAACCGGGGCGATTCCAGTTGCACGTCACCTGCCTGTGGTTCACACTGCCTTCTGCAAACCGCTGGGGGGGTGTAATGAAAAGTTAATGACATCCCGAGATCAGTTCGCAGATCACAGTGTGAACTGCCAAATGGTGCAGGAATCAGATCGCATTAGTGTGATCTGCATAGCAGTGCGGCGCGAATCACAAGCAATGTCTAAGCCTCAAAAATCCCTGAATCAAACGTTTCCATGCATTTCTATGGGGAAAAAAAAAAATACTTTAGAAATGTACCAATCTGCCCAATTTGAGCTACATAAAAAGCTCCAGATCTTTTTTGAGCTCCAGGGCGACTTGGAGTGGAGATGTGAACAATCACCATAGAAAATAACTGATTTTTTTTTTTTTTTTTCTCCTCCAGCGTTTTGGTGCTTCGAGCTTCAGGCCCTGTCCATATTTGCATATTTTTTTGCTTGTAGCTCCAAGTTCAAAAACGCTCAACAAGAAAAAAACCTGTTATTATTTTCATTAGCCTTTGTTCACATCTGAGCGTCCTGTTGCTTGTAGCAAACCGCCTGTCACTCAAATAAGTACATGAACTACTTTTCAGGCAGATTGAGTGTTTTCGTCCCCATAGACTTTAATGGAAATACCCGAAAAGTGCAACATGAATGGTCTTTCCAAGTGTTTTCTGCTCAAACAGCAGCACTCCACATCTTTTAGTTGAAAGAAAAAGCCTGACAAAAGCTGCAAAAATGTGCAATTCTGCTCAAAGCTACATTCACACCTGAGCATTGCGTTTTTAAGCATTTTTTTGGAGCGTTTGTATGCGCGTTTGTGTACAGCACTTGTTAATTAACCGACAAAGAAAAATATCATCCGTTTCATCATCTGTTGCTATGTTTTTCAGATTTTTTCATCCGCTTTTATTCATTTTTCATTTATTTTTTTACTTTTTAGTAAGGGTTGGGGTTTAACCACTTCAATAGCGGGCATTTTCACCCCCTTCCTGCCCAGGCCAATTTTCAGCGCTGTCGCACTTTGAATCACAATTGCGCGGTCATGCTACACCGTACCCAAATTACATTTTTAGATTTTTTTCCCCCCTACAAATAGAGCTTTCTTTTGGTGTTATTTGATAATCTCTGCGGTTTTATTTATTGCGTTATAAACAAAAGAACAGTGACAAGTTTGAAAAAAAACACAATATTTTTTACTTTAGGCTGATATATATTCTTGGACATATTTTTGGTTAAAAAAAAAAAAATCGCAATAAGCATATATTGATTGGTTTGCGCAAAAGTTATAGCGTCTACAAAATAGGGGATAGTTTTATGGCATTTTTATTCTTATTATTTTTTTTACTAGTAATGGAGGCGATCTGCGATTTTTTATGGTGACTGACATTATGGCGGACACATTGGACACTATAAAAATGCACTGATTACTGTATAAATGTCACTGGCAGGGAAGGGGTTAACACTAGGAGGTAATCAAGGGGTTAACTGTGTTACCTAGGGGGTGATTCTAGCTGTAGGGGGAGGGGACTCAGAAGGGGAGGAGACCGATTGGTGTTCCTCTGTACTGGGAACACACGATCGGTTTCCTCTCCCCTGACAGAACGTGGGTCTGTGTGTTTACACACACAGATCCACGTCCCCGGCTCTGTTACTGGCAATCATGGGTGTCGGGCACGCGCATCGGCTCCCGAGTGATGCGGCGGGCGCACACGTGTCCAATAGAAGGCCAGGAAGCCGAGGACGTCATATGACGCTCGCCCGGGATGAGAGATCCCTCCTGCAGACGTCATTTGACTATGGGCGGGGAAGGAAGTGGTTAAAGGTTAGAGCTGGAGGTTCATTTACTTATTAGTTATATATTTAATTTGTTAGGTTAGGGGTTAAGGAGGTTAGGGGTTATTAGGGTTAAGGCTTTTTTTTTATTTCATTTTTGTTTATTATTATTATTTACAGTATTTTCATTTAATTATTGCATTAAAGCAAAACACCCAAACCAACCATTTCTATGGAACAAAAAACACTTAAAAAAATGCACCAATTTGCTCAACTTTTTTGAGCTTCAGATAGAAAAGGAGGAGAGGAGAAAAAAAAAACAAAACAAAACAAAAAAAAAAAAAACACAGTTCTCTATGGAGTTGGTTCACATCTCCATAGAGAACTGTGTTTTTTTTTTTGTTTGTTTTTTTTTCTCCTCCAAGTGTTTTGGAGCTTCGAGCTACAAAATGAGGGAAAAAAGAAGTCCAGTCTGAGCTCGTTAGGCTGGGCTTCTCCTATGGGTCAGAGAAGAGCAATTCATTTTGCACTCCTGTGACCCGTTTCCAGCAGAGAGCAGGCTGAAGTCCGCTCTCTGCTGACGTCACTGGAATCAGTCCAGGCCCCGCGTCATCCCAACAATGGGATTCAGGATCTGCCAGGTGCCTGGACTGATGCCTGTCCCAGCCTCTCAGCGAGCCCCTGAGAGCCTGACACGGCCGCTCCCCGCCCCTCCACAGCTCAGCGCTCCAGTGAGTGAGGAGGAGCAGAGAGGAGAGCTGCTGATTGACAGTCAGCAGCTCTCACCTCGGGGATCTGTGAGAACAGAGCCATCAGAGGTGTTTGATCATTCGGTTCGGACAGATGTAGCATCCACCTAGGTAAGTATGAAAGGGCAAAAAAACAACAACCCATACTTCTCTTTTAATAGGGCCTTACTAAAAACACTTACTAAAACTGGAGAGTGCAAAATCTGGTGCAGCTGTACATGGTAGCCAATCAGCTTCTAACTTCAGCTTGTTCAATTAAAGGGGTTGTAAAGTCAGATGATTTTTTTTATCCTAATGCATTCTATGCATTAAAATAAAAATCATTTAGTGTGGAGCATCCCTCTAATACTTACCTATCCAGCGATGTGCAAGAGTGCCTCGGCCATCCGGGACTCTCCCTCCTGATTAGTTGAAACACAGCAGCGTCACCACTGGCTCCCGCTGCTGTCAAAGTAAGTTAGCCAATCGGGGGGGGGGGGCGGGCTTGGCGAACCGCATCTCTGTGTCTGAATGGGGAGACAGAGCTGTAGCTCGGGTGCCCCCATAACAAGCTGCATGCTGTGGGGGCACTCAACAGGAGGGGAAGTGGCCGGAAGTGCCGGTGAGGGACCCAAGAAGAGGAGGATCTGGGCTGCTCTGTGAAGAACCATACAGTTTTATTTATTTTTTCTTTAAAAATAACAAAAAGAGACTTTACAATCACTTTAACCACTTAAGGACCGAGCCTCTTTTTGAGATTTGGTGTTTACAAGTTAAAAACAGTTTTTTTTGCTAGAAAATTACGTAGAACCCCAAAACATTATACATTTTTTTTTTCGAACACCCTAGAGAATAAAATGGCGGTCATTGCAATACTTTCTGTCACACCGTACTTGTGTAGCAGTCTTACAACCGCACTTTTTTTTTTTTTTAAATACACTTTTTTGAATTAAAAAAAAAAAGAGCTGTAAAGTTAGCTCAATTATTTTTAATATTGTGAAAGATAATGTTATGCCGAGTAAATTGATACCCAACATGTCACGCTTCAAAATTGCGCCCGCTCGTGGAATGGCGACAAACTTTTACCTTTAAAAATCTCCATAGGCGACGTGTTAAAAAAATTCTACAGGTTGCATGTTTTGAGTTACAGAGGGGGTCTGGGGCTAAAATTATTGCTCTCGCTCTACCGATCGCGGAGATACCTCACATGTGTGGTTTGAACACCGTTTTCATATGCGGGTCCTACTCACGTATGCTTTAGTTTCTGCACGCGAGCTTGGTGGGACAGGTTTAAATTTTTTTTTTTCTTATTTATTTTATCTTTTTTTTTTTTATTTTTACACTGTTTAAAAAAAAAAAAAAAAAATTGTGTCACTTTTATTCCTATTACAAGGAATGTAAACATCCATGACAGGACCTCTTAAATCTGAGATCTGGGGTCAAAAAGACCTCAGATCTCATATTTACATTAAAATGCAATAAAAAAAAAAAATGTTGTCATTTAAAAAAAAAAAAAAAAATTAAAAAATTGGCCCTTTAAGAGCTATGGGCGGAACGTTTTGATGTCACTTCCGCCCTGCAATGTTATAGAGATGGGTGGGGGCCATCTTCCCCTCACTCGTCTCCATACCCAGCAAGAGAGAAGATCTGATCGCCTCCGCCGCTGCCGATGGCTCTGGTAAGCGGGGGAGGGCACCGGAGCTCGGTGGGAGAGGCCCTCTCCTGCCGCTGATAAAAGTGATCTTGCGGCGAATCCGCCGCAGAGACCACTCTTATCGGAAAGCGGACCACTGGCCGAAGAGGAGGATACCGGAGTTATGGCAGCTAGCTGCTGCCATAACAACGATATTCCTCTTCAAACTTGGGACGTATATTGGCGTGCGGTGGTCCGGAAGTGGTTAAGCTTTGACAATAAAACCTGGAAGCTGATTGGTTTCTATGCAGAGCTGCACCAGATTTTGCACTTTCCAGTTTTAGTAAATCAACCTCAAAGTGTAAATGCTGGCCATACAGTCACAAGCTCTCTGCTTGCAGCCACAGGAGTCAGTAGATTCTTACCGCTCTCTATACTTATACCTGGCCAGCGACTCAGAACATCCAAAACATGGCAGCCAGAAAACTGGCATCTTCAGAAGCATGGTGAGCAATGTCTATAGGAAGCCTAAACATGGTAGTCATGTGAAGTACAGAGGAAGAGCTGACTAGTAAAGCTAAGAAGCCGTGTGATAGTGACTGCCCACCTTATAGACTTTATGATGCAGGCCTTACAGAAGCGGTGCCCACAGGGGGTCTGCAGCGGCTCCCGCAGTGCCATGAGACAGATGGGGCACTCGTATTTGCTCTCCAGTGGGGGGTCAAAGTCCACGTCGTAGCCTTGAGTCTCCTCCATGACCAGGCTGGAAGGGTTTGCGCTGGGAGTTTCCACGGAGGGGCTGGTGATGTCATCCTTGGTGTTCATGCAGCAAGCTGCCATAGCTCCGCAGCAGGCGTCGTCCGAGTCGGCCGCCTCGAAGCTGGTCCTGGAATTCATTAGACTCATAGTAGTCGGGCAGCTGGGAGCCCCGCCACCATCTAAGAGAAGAGAAACAGAAAATCAATGAACATTCTTCAAATGTAATGTGTATCCTGAAAGCCTTTAGTGCTGGAATCTAAAACAGAACTGCATTTGGTGTGCACATTATTATGGCAGCAGGACCCCCCCACCCATCCAACAGATTCTAGCAATTTCTGGTTCTAAAGTGGTTGTTAACCCCAGACATGCAATATGAATTTTAAATATGCATTTTTGGGCACCTTACACAGTTGGGCCCCCCGCCTCCCCCCGAGCCCCTACATTCCCCTATGGGCCATTCTACCGAATCTGCACACCGGCCACCTCATCTGTACGCACTCAGTCCCCCCCCTAAATCCTGTATATTTGTCCGCCCCCCCCCACATACACCTGAATATATGTCAGACCCCCCCTCCCACACACCTGTATATATGTCAGACCCCCCCTCCCACACACCTGTATATATGTCAGCGCCCCCCCCACACACACCTGTATATATGTCAGCGCCCCCCCCACACCTGTATATATGTCAGCGCCCCACCACCACACCTGTATATATGTCAGACCCCCCCCCACCACACCTGTATATATGTCAGACCCCCCCCCACCACACCTGTATATATGTCAGCGCCCCCCCCCACACCTGTATATATGTCAGCGCCCCCCCCCCCACACCTGTATATATGTCAGACCCCCCCCCACCACACCTGTATATATGTCAGACACCCCCCCACCACACCTGTATATATGTCAGACACCCCCCCACCACACCTGTATATATGTCAGCGCCCCCCCCACACCTGTATATATGTCAGACACCCCCCCACCACACCTGTATATATGTCAGCGCCCCCCCCCACACCTGTATATATGTCAGCGCCCCCCCCCCCACACACCTGTATATATGTCAGACACCCCCCCACCACACCTGTATATATGTCAGCGCCCCCCCCACACCTGTATATATGTCAGCGCCCCCCCCCCACACCTGTATATATGTCAGCGCCCCCCCCCCCACACACCTGTATATATGTCAGACACCCCCCCACCACACCTGTATATATGTCAGACACCCCCCCACACCTGTATATATGTCAGCGCCCCCCCCACACCTGTATATATGTCAGCGCCCCCCCCCCACACACCTGTATATATGTCAGACACCCCCCCACCACACCTGTATATATGTCAGACACCCCCCCACACCTGTATATATGTCAGCGCCCCCCCCCACACCTGTATATATGTCAGCGCCCCCCCCCCCCCACACACCTGTATATATGTCAGACACCCCCCTCCCACACACCTGTATATATGTCAGCGCCCCCCCCCACCACACCTGTATATATGTCAGCGCCCCCCCCACCACACCTGTATATATGTCAGCGCCCCCCCCCACCACACCTGTATATATGTCAGACACCCCCCCCCACACACACACACACACACCTGTATATATGTCAGACACCCCCCCCACCACACCTGTATATATGTCAGCGCCCCCCCCCCCCCCAACACACCTGTATACATGTCAGACACCCCCCAACACACCTGTATATATGTCAGACACCCCCCAACACACCTGTATATATGTCAGCGCCCCCCCCCTGTATATATGTCAGCGCCCCCCACACACCTGTATATATGTCAGCGCCCCCCCACACACACCTGTATATATGTCAGCGCCCCCCCCCCACACACCTGTATATATGTCAGCGCCCCCCCCACACACCTGTATATATGTCAGACCCCCCCCCACCACACCTGTATATATGTCAGACCCCCCCCCACCACACCTGTATATATGTCAGCGCCCCCCCCCCCCACACACCTGTATATATGTCAGCGCCCCCCCACACACACCTGTATATATGTCAGCGCCCCCCCACACACACCTGTATATATGTCAGACCCCCCCCACCACACCTGTATATATGTCAGACCCCCCCCACCACACCTGTATATATGTCAGCGCCCCCCCCCCCACACACCTGTATATATGTCAGCGCCCCCCCACACACGCCTGTATATATGTCAGCGCCCCCCCCCCCCACACACACACCTGTATATATGTCAGCGCCCCCCCCACACACACCTGTATATATGTCAGCGCCCCCCCCCAACACACCTGTATATATGTCAGCGCCCCCCCCCCCCAACACACCTGTATATATGTCAGCGCCCCCCCCCAACACACCTGTATATATGTCAGCGCCCCCCCACACGCCTGTATATATGTCAGCGCCCCCCCCCAACACACCTGTATATATGTCAGCGCCCCCCCCCCCCAACACACCTGTATATATGTCAGCGCCCCCCCCCAACACACCTGTATATATGTCAGCGCCCCCCCCCCAACACACCTGTATATATGTCAGCGCCCCCCCACACACACCTGTATATATGTCAGCCCCCCCACACACCTGTATATATGTCAGCGCCCCCCCCCACACACCCACCCACCTGTATATATGTCAGCGCCCCCCCCCCCACACACACCTGTATATATGTCAGCGCCCCCCCCCACACACACCTGTATATATGTCAGCGCCCCCCCCCACACACACCTGTATATATGTCAGCGCCCCCCCCCACACACACCTGTATATATGTCAACGCCCCCCCCCACACACACCTGTATATATGTCAGCGCCCCCCCCACACACACCTGTATATATGTCAGCGCCCCCCCCACACACACACCTGTATATATGTCAGCGTACACACACGCACACCTGTATATATGTCAGCGCCCCCCCCCACCCACCCACACACACCTTTATATATGTCAGGGCCCCCCCCAACACACCTGTATATATGTCAGCGCCCCCCCCCCACATACACCTGTATATATGTCAGCGCCCCCCCACATACACCTGTATATATGTCAGCGCCCCCCCCCCCACACACCTGTATATATGTCAGCGTACACACACACACCTGTATATATGTCAGCGCTCCCCCCCCACCCCACACACACACCTGTATATATGTCAGCGACCCCCCCCCCACACACCTATATATATATATATGTCAGCCCCCCCCCCCGCACACACCTGTATATATGTCAGCGCCCCCCCAACACACCTGTATATATGTCAGCGCCCCCCCCCACACACCTGTATATATGTCAGCGCCCCCCCAACACACCTGTATATATGTCAGCCCCCCCCACACACCTGTATATATGTCAGCGCCCCCCCCCCACACACCTGTATATATGTCAGCGCCCCCCCCACACCTGTATATATGTCAGCGCCCCCCCCCACACCTGTATATATGTTAGCGCCCCCCCACACCTGTATATATGTCAGCGCCCCCCCACACACCTGTATATATGTCAGCGCCCCCCCACACACACCTGTATATATGTCAACGCCCCCCCACACACACCTGTATATATGTCAGCGCCCCCCCACACACACCTGTATATATGTCAGCGCCCCCCCACACACACCTGTATATATGTCAGCGCCCCCCCCACACACACCTGTATATATGTCAGCGCCCCCCCACACACACCTGTATATATGTCAGCGCCCCCCACACACACCTGTATATATGTCAGCGCCCCCCCCACACACACCTGTATATATGTCAGCGCCCCCCCACACACACCTGTATATATGTCAGCGCCCCCCCACACACACCTGTATATATGTCAGCGCCCCCCCATACACACCTGTATATATGTCAGCGCCCCCCCCATACACCTGTATATATGTCAACGCCCCCCCCACACACACACCAGTATATATGTCAGCGCCCCCCCACACACACCTGTATATATGTTAGCGCCCCCCCCCACACACCTGTATATATGTTAGCCCCCCCCCCCACACACACCTGTATATATGTCAGCGCCCCCCCATACACCTGTATATATGTCAGCGCCCCCCACACACACCTGTATATATGTCAGCGCCCCCCCCACACACACCAGTATATATGTCAGCGCCCCCCCCACACACACACCTGTATATATGTTAGCGCCCCCCCACACACACCTGTATATATGTCAGCGCCCCCCCATACACCTGTATATATGTCAGCGCCCCCCCCACAAACCTGTTTATATGTCAGCGCCCCCCCCACACACACACCTGTATATATGTCAGCGCCCTCCCCACACACACCTGTATATATGTCAGCGCCCCCCCATACACCTGTATATATGTCAGCGCCCCCCCCACAAACCTGTTTATATGTCAGCGCCCCCCCCACACACACCAGTATATATGTCAGCGCCCCCCCCACACACACACCTGTATATATGTTAGCGCCCCCCCACACACACCTGTATATATGTCAGCGCCCCCCCATACACCTGTATATATGTCAGCGCCCCCCACACACACCTGTATATATGTCAGCGCCCCCCACACACACCTGTATATATGTCAGCGCCCCCCCACACACACCAGTATATATGTCAGCGCCCCCCCCCACACACACACCTGTATATATGTCAGCGCCCTCCCCACACACACCTGTATATATGTCAGCGCCCCCCCATACACCTGTATATATGTCAGCGCCCCCCCATACACCTGTATATATGTCAGCGCCCCCCCACACACACCTGTATGTATGTTAGCACCCCCCCCACACACACACCTGTATATATGTCAGCGCCTCCCCCCCCCACACCTGTATATATGTCAGCGCCCCCCCATACACCTGTATATATGTCAGCGCCCCCCCCCACACACCTGTATATATGTCAACGCCCCCCCACACACACACCAGTATATATGTCAGCGCCCCCCCCACACACACCTGTATATATGTCAGCGCCCCCCCCACAGACACACCTGTATATATGTCAGCGCCCCCCCCACAGACACACCAGTATATATGTCAGCGCCCCCCCCCCACACACCCACACACACCTGTATATATGTCAGCGCCCCCCCCCCCACACACACCTGTATATATGTCAGCGCCCCCCCCACACCTGTATATATGTCAGCGCCCCCCCCCACACTCCTGTATATATGTCAGCGCCCCCCCACACACACCTGTATATATCAGCGCCCCCCCACACACACCTGTATATATCAGCGCCCCCCCCCACACCTGTATATATGTCAGCCACCCCCCCACACACACACACACACACGCACACACGCTGCCGGGGACCCACTCCCGCTGTGATTGGACACAACGGGAGCCAATCAGCGGGTCCGGCTGATGCGATGTCTGCAGGGACCCGCATGTAAATGAGGCAGATCGCCGTTCTGAGTGGAAGATGGAGAGTGGAAGATGGAGATGTTGTGTTTCTGCTAAGCAGGAACACGGATCTCTGTCTTCCCACAGTTAAGCCACCCCCCCCCCACACACAGTTATTAATCACTCCCTAGGGAGACATTTAACCCTTTAATCATCCCTGATGTTAACCCCTTCCCTGCCAGTGTCATTAGTACAGCGACTGTGCATTTTTTTAATTTATTTTTCTTTTAGCACTGATCACTGTGTTAGTGTCACTGGTCCCCAAAGTGTGTCACTTAGTGTCAGATTTGTCTGCCGCAATCCTGCTAAAAATAGCTGATTGCCCCCATTAGTAGTAAAAAAAAAATAAATAAATAAATAATAATAATAATAATAATAATAATAAAAAAATTTAATAAAATTATCCCATAGTTTGTAGATGTTATAAACTTTTGCACGAACCAATCAATATACGCCAATTGGGATTTTTTTACCAAAAATCTTTAAAGTTTTTTTAAAAATTTTTATTGGATATGTTTTATAGCAGAAAATAAAAAATATTCGATTTTTCAAAATTGTCGGTCTTTTTTTGTTTATAGCACAAAAAATTTAAAAAAAAACGCAGAGGTGATCGAATACCACCAAAAGAAATCTCTATTTGTGGGAGAAAAAAGGACATCAATTTTATTTGGGTACAGGGTCTAAGTGTGGTTTCTCTCTGGTGCTTCATTCCTCTGTTATCAGCATAAGTCACTTCTGACAAGTTCTCCTGACACATGAGGGATGTTCCTTTGTTCTTCTGCCTATGTGGAGAGGGTGGGGGTGGGGGGGTGTCCCTTTCCTCCAATCAGCTCTCACATAGTGTATAAGCACTGTAAGAGCTGCAACTGCAGTTCCCCACCCCCTCCTCTGTACTCCTCATAGACGCATCACAAGTTTATCACAAATCAGCACTTTGAAGGGTTGTAGAGAGGAGAAGACTGCAGTTAAACAGGTACAACTTATGTAGGAGGATTTGTGTCATCTCTGTGTATCATCTGATACTATTCACTTCACTGGGTATAATTAAGGCTTTTACAACCACTTTAAAAATAAACAACATGTTATACTCATTTGCTCTGTGTAGCGGTTTTGCACAGAGTAGCCCTGATCCTCCTCTTCTTCTGGGGTCCCTCACTGGCACTCCTGACCCCTCCCTACTGCCAAGTGCCCCTAGAGCAAACAGCTTGCTATGGGGGCATCCGACTAGCCCCGCGCTCCTGAGCCGCTGCTCTGTGTGTCCATTAACACACAGAGCCGAGGCTTGGCTACAGCCCCTCTCTCTTCTCATTGGCTCCCACTGCCGTCTCAGCCAACGAGGAGGGAGAGTCCCCGGAGAGCCGAGACTCTTGTACACATCGCTGGATCGTAACAGGGCTCAGGTATTGGGGGGGGGTTGGCTGTTGCACACAGGTTTTTTACCTTTAAGCTAAAAAACCTTAAGCCTTATACAATCACATTAAGGGTCGGATCACACTGGTGCGATGCCAGACATTGCATGCGATTTGCACCGCATTGCTGTGCAGATCACATGCGATGTCAGACCAAGTTTGCGCAGGACCCTTTTTTTTTTCCCCGCACGGGGGTTCGCCCCCGTGCAATCCGATTCCTGTCCGAATCCATAGTCCGCACTGCGATATGCAAACGGATCTGGGGCAGCTCCATTAACTTTGTATTGACACCCGCAGCAGTTCGCAGAGGGCAGTGTGAACTGCCTGCGAGTCAGGTGCGACGTGGGAAGCCGCACTGAATTTGCAGGGTTTCCTCGCATCACTACAGTGTGAACTGAGCCTTACTCCATGCAAAATAAATATTGTCTAAAAAAAAGTCATATATATTCTTCCTTGAGTCTTGGTGTGCTTTGTTTATTTCTTCCAGATCTGTGCAGTAATCCAGTGTGAGACTTCCTGTAATAAAGACCGCTCACTGCTGCTCTCTCCTTATGCAGGGTGACTGGTCTTGTTTCCGCCCCCTTCCTGTAGTTTTCCGGAGACAGCCTGTAGTGGGTGGAGCTTGCTTGGCCCCCTCCCACAGCTTTGCTCTCTCCCCCTGTCCTGGGTGACTGGTCTTGTCTCCGCCCCCTTCCTGGAGTTTTCCCTAGACAGCCTGTAGTGGGTGGAGCTTGCTTGGCCCCCTCCCACAGCTTTGCTCTCTCCCCCTGTCCTGGGTGACTGGTCTTGTCTCCGCCCCCACCTTTAGTTTTCTGCAGGCAGCCTGTAGTGGGTGGAGCCTGTTGGGTCCCTCCCACAGCTCTTTTCTCTGCACAGGCTATGTACAGCACAGTGATGATGTCACTGCTACCTTTACAAAGTCATAACTGGGTTTGTAAACACATTTAGTGCACACAAAGTGGTCTTATATCCTTTGTAGCTATAGAATATATGTAAATAAAAAGGTTTGTGCAGGGAGTTCAGCATTAAGGAAGACCTGTAGCATATATTGTAAAGGTTTACAGCCTATCCAGGAGGTTTATAAAGCATTACTGCTGCTCGTTTATATCACCTCTGCCAGCTAAAATGCATTTAAAAATGTGCAATAAAAGATTGTAAAAAGGTGTTGAATGAGTTTATTAGATATATGTGCACAAGATCAGCCTGACCTAAAGAATGTTATCAAGGCATGGTAAAATGTACAACACCTTGTTACTGTGTATGTCTTATCTATTCCTGCCTTTTGTTATTCTGAAGAAATAGTTGATTATTTCTCTGTATCAATGTGCAAAGTGAAGGTGAAAGGGAGTGATTTTATAATTAGCAATGAGCTGCTGGACTTGCAGGGTTCTAATGAGGAAAGTGGCAGGGTCTCACTTTAGATGCGATTTCCCTTTAGGAGTATCTCATCAAAAAGGACATTCTTATTCCAGAGGATGCCCAAAATCTGATTTGTATCTTAGTGTAGACTTCTGGGAAAATCAGTGAGCCAATCAACACAAGCAGGAAATGATGTTTCACGGGGGGAGTTCTGTGCACCATCTGTGTACAGAAC
Organism: Aquarana catesbeiana; assembly: GCF_042186555.1. Classification (NCBI taxonomy): domain Eukaryota; kingdom Metazoa; phylum Chordata; class Amphibia; order Anura; family Ranidae; genus Aquarana; species Aquarana catesbeiana. The sequence goes on along the minus strand of NC_133334.1, from coordinate 39,303,817 downwards.
GCCTCCAGGTTGCCATATTGCATTTCACAGAAAACCAGAGCGCTGCGGAATGAAGAGGAAAGGTCGTTTTAAATAACATTATATTACAATATGATTTGTGTAGCAATTATATATTTTTTTTGCTATTTTGTTGCCACAAAAGTGGAACTATCCTTTTAATCTCCTCCCCAGACCCCCCCCCCCCCCCCCATGTTCATCAACATTTTGGATCGAATAAAGCCTTGTTCAAATCCATAAAAAAAAAAAAAAAAAAAAAGAAAAGAAAAAAGGTACATTTCACTAAGCGGCATCTTTGACATTTGTGAGGCAATAAACACGGTTCAGGTGCAAAATAGAGAGATACAAGGTAACATTGTTTCATTCATTTGCAGATCAAAGAGAAGAGCTTCTCTGCATGTAACATCAGTTAAATCAATCTGACAATTAAAAAAAAAAAAAAAAAAAAAAAAAAAAAAAAAGGCGCTCCTATTTAATCCCTTATTAACCACTGCAGCCCCGGAGGGATTTGCCCCCTTCCTGACCAAGCCCTTTTTTTGCGTTAAGGCACTGCGTCTCTTTGACTGACAATTGCGCGGTCGTGCGACGTTGCACCCAAACAAAATTAACGTCCTTTTTTTTCCCCACAAATAGAGCTTTCTTTTGGTGGTATTTGATCACCTTTGCAGTTTTTATTTTTTGCGAAGTGAAGAGCGGCGGGTAAAGTGCGGCAGGTGAAGTGCGGCGGGTGAAGTGCGGCGGGTGAAGAGCGTGGGGGTAAAGAGCGGCGGGTGAAAGGCGGCGGGTGAAAGGCGGCGGGTAAAGAGCGGCGGGTGAAGAGCGACGGGTGAAAAGCGGCAGGTAAAGAGCGGCGGGGGAAGAGCGGCGGGGGAAGAGCGGCGGGTGAAGTGCGGCAGGTAAAGAGCAGCGCTTGAAGTGCGGCGGGTGAAGTGCGGTACCTGTGTGGGTTTCCTCCGGGTATTCCGGTTTCCTCCCACACTCCAAAGACATGCTGGTAGTGTCATTGGCTCCAGCCTAGTATGTGAGATCGGGACCTTAGATTGTGTAGGTGACTTGAGGACAGGGACTGATGTGAGGGTCAGTTCACACCATAGAACTGCAGTCCGGATGTGTTCTGGATGCTTTTCTGCCTGTGCGTTTTTTGATGCGTTCCAGTGCTTATTTTTCCCCCTCTTTTTTTCTTCACTTTAAATAAGGTGAGTTCTGGTGGGTTTTTGATATTTTACCATCTTTCAGTGCAGAAAAAACGCAGCATGCTCTACTTTTTTGTGGAGGTCTGGTTCACACCACAAAAACACAATCCAGATCCATTCTTGATGCGTTTCTGCATGCGCATTTTTAGCGCGTTCTGGTGCATTTTTGATGCGTTTCCGATGCATTCCAGATGCTTTTTTTTCCCTGTTTTTTTTTTATTTCACTGTACTGGGGTTCAGTGCATTTTTGATGTGTTCCAGTGCGTTTTTTTTTTTTTATGTGTTTTATGGACAGTCCAGTGCAGGAAAAATGCAGCATGTTCTACTTTCTTTTATGGAACTGGAAATCCCTGGAACTGACCACACTGGTGTGAACTATGCCACTGGAAACCATATAACTTACTATCCATACGTTTTTGATGCAGAAAAAAATAAATAAAATAAATCGCACTGGACTGCATGTGGTGTGAACTGGCCCTGAATGTACACTAAAAACCAATTCACACCACATGCAGTCCGGTGCATTTTTTTTTTTCTGCATCAAAAATGCATGGAAAGTAGGTTACATAGTTTTCAATGGCATAGTTCACACCAGTGCTTGCAGTTCAAGAAAACAAAGTAGAACATGCTGCATTTTTTCTGCACTGGAATGCTGTAAAACGCATCAAAAACGCACCGGAACACACCAAAGAAGCACTGGAAGACGCATGTCCTTATTTAGGCTCCATTCACACCTGAGCGTAGCGGTTTTGAGCGTTTTTCCGGCGTTTTGTCGCGTGTTTTTTTCGGGCATATTTGCGTGTTTCCCAGCGTTTTTGAGCTTTGGCATTTTCTTTAATTAGCCAATAGGAAAAATGATGATCTGTTTCATCATTTGTTGCTATGTTTTTAGATTTTGTCATCTGCTCCCTGCTCCAAAAACGCCCAAATCTGCCTGACAAAAAAGGGTCCAGAACTTGTTTGAGCTTCAGGCGACTTGGAATGGAGATGTGAACCATCTCCATACAGAATAATGGATTTTGTTTCCCCTCAAGCGTTTTGTATCTTCAGGCTTCAAGCTACAAAACGCTCAGGTGTGAATGGGCTCTTAAGGTTAAGAAAAAAAGAGGGGGGGGGGGAAAAAAAAAACGTACTGGACTACATCAAAAACGTACTGGAACGCATCAAAAACGTGCAGGCAGAAAAACAATTGGACTGCGATTCTATGGTGTGAACTGGCCCTAAGTAAAGTGCTGCCACTATGTAAATATCTATAATAATGAAATAAATTCAGAACTCATCAATCCTGCTTCCACCCATGGAAAGTCTCACTTCTCCTGTTGGAATAATACAAATACAGAGTTGGGAGACTTAGGAGCTCCAACGCCGTCCCCGAAATCAGGTTCACTTTCCAGGATCCACCAAAAACATAAAGGTGATTTTGGGGAGGAGGAGCCCTATAATCCAGAATGAAGTATAGGAAGAAAATATAAATTCGAATATCTCTCCTGGATCAGAGTGGAGAGAAAACAGAAGAAGAAGAAGAACATCCTCAGTACTTACATCAGCCTGACGAGGGACGAGCGCTGTGTCTGGCCGGAGTACGACATGTACAGGACCTGAGCTACAATCCCTGGGAATTTCCATCACACATTTCCTCTCCTATTGGAATGCTGGGAATGTATGACATCAGCTATCAGCAGACATTTCTATAGATATCCTTCCAGGACTCTCTAGGTTTTATTAGGGCTCAATGTGAGTTAATCAATTACCAGCTCCCAGCTATAGATAACTATACAGCTCACGGTTATAAACCTCATCATACACATCTATGGGATTATAATGTGACTTGTGTATGACGAGTGTATCTATGGATCTAGACTTAGCCCCGGTCCACACAGGGGCGGCACGACTTGCAGGTTGCCTCACCGAGGCGGCCTGCACACGACTGCCACGGCGACTTGCAAAACGACTTCTGTATAGAAGTCTATGCAAGTCGCCCCCAAAGTAGTACAGGAACCTTTTTCTAAGTCGGAGCAACTTGCGTCGCTCCTATTAGAACAGTTCCATTGTACAGAACGGGAGGTGACTTGTCAGGCGGCTAGGTCACCTGACAAGTCGCCCCTGTGTGAACTGGCACTTAAAGTGTTTGTAAAGTCAGAAGGTTTTTTTTTTTTTTTATCTTAGGGCCAGTTCACACCAATTCCCCCCCCCTTTTTTTTCCTTAACCTCAAATAAGAACTTGGGTGTTCCAGTGCGTTTTTAATGCTTTTTACAGTGTTCCAGTACAGTCCAGTGCAGGAAAAATGCAGCATGTTCTTTTTTTTTTTTATAATTCATTCTTTATTAAACATTTTTCTCTTATTACAATAAACATTTACATGGTTCATCTCCCCAAGACAGAAAACAATATTCTTGGTTTGTGTATGTAGACGCCACCAACAGGAACAGGAATGGCTCCCTCAACACCCTCTCCCCCATACCCTAGAAAGGGGGAAGAAAAAAAAAAAAAGGGGGGGGGGGGGGGAGAGGACCTTCTTTAGGGTGTATGTGATCTATATGTGTCATTAACTTATCACACGTGAAAAGAAAAACCAAAAACTCCAATTTTATAAAAGTGTTGTAAAGCTTATTTCAATCGTTCAAATTAGTGCTCTATATATGTTATTGACCTGTTACGTGTGAGATTATATATATATATGAAAAAAAAAAAGGGGGGGGGGGGGGGGGGAATCACCTCATTTATAAATGCATTATACATAATGCAGCATGTTCTACTTTTTTTTCTGGAACTGCAATTGAAAGCACTGGTGTGAACTATGCCATTGAAAACCATATAGCCTACTTTCTATGCATTTTTGATACAGAAAAAAACGCACTGGACTGCATGTGGTGTGAACTGGCCCTTAATTCATTCTATGTATTAAAGCGTATGTTAACCCAAAAAAAAAAAAAGAGATCCTGCTCCTTTAACTACTTCCCGACCGCCGCATGCCGATGTACGTTGGCAGGTTGGCTCCCCTGCGCAAATCGCCGTAGCTGCACAGCAGCCGCTTTAAGGGGTATAGGAGGCGCGCACCCGCCGCATGATGTAAGAGCTGATGCACGTGTCCGGCGGCCGCGATGTCCGCCAGGCACTCTATTTGTGGGGGGAAAATAAAAGGGACATCAATTTTGTTTGGGTACAATGTCGCACGACCGCACAATTGTCAGTTAAAGCGATGCAGTGCCGTATCGCAAAAAATGGCCTGGTCATTAAGGGGGCGAATCCTTCCGGGGCTGAAGTGGTTAAAGCATGACATGTTAGGCATCTATTTACTTGGTGTAACACCTTTTATATTTTACCAAAAAATTGGGTATTTCATTATGTTTGTATGCATTGAAATTCATTGAAGTGTATTTTTTCGCAAAAAAAAAAAAAAAACCCGATGCGCAAATACTGTGTGGCATAAAAAATTGCAACATTCACCATTTTATTCTCCAGGGCCTTTGCCTAAAAAATATATAATGTTTGGGGGTCCTAAATAATTTTCTATGGAATTTAGTATACATGTAGGAGAGAAACGTCAGAATAGGCCTGGTCATAAAGTTTGGTGATTGACATCCAGCTGATCTCTTTTGCAGGTTTATGTATTAAAAAAAAATAAATAAATAAAAAAGAAGGACTAAAAACAATCCCTGTGATGTGAAAAAGAATGTTAGGAGGATTCTTCTTTCTAATCCTCAGATCAACGTACACAAAACATTCCTATATATAGTACAGGATTTTCCTTACTGCTACCGGGAAACCCGATGATGTCATAATTATATAGTGACTTCAGGGATTTTCCCATCTGGAAAGTCACACATATGGATCAGGTGACTGTGTTATGGGATCCATAGAAATTCACTCTACACACAATGAACACAATTATATTATCCTCTCTGGAGTAAATTATATATATATATATATATATATATATATATAGATAGTTTTTTATTTTTTGCAAAGTATAACTAAAATATATATTTTTTTTATTTTTGGTAGAGTGGAGAAGTATTAGCTCTCTGTCAGTACCCTTGTTAGGGAGATCCACATTCTCTATTTGTTCTGTTTATCTTAATCAACAAAAGGGAAAGAAAATCCAGAATTTTGGGTTGCCACCGGAACAGGAACAGTGAGGAAAACTTCCAGTGGGGACATTAGTTCTGATAACAACCAGGGATTCCTACACTTTTGGATTTCCTCTCATTTCCTGTTTTGGCTATGAGACAAGAAGTGAAGAGAGATCTCTCCAATGGGACACAGATTAAAAAAAACTGACGGGGTTATAATCCCCCCTTACTCTATCCAAAACTTAAAAAAAAAAATGCCTTTATTTTTTCTTTAAATCAGAATTTTTGTCTATTAAAGCGATTGTAAAGTCAAAAGATTTTTTTTATCTTAATACATTCTATGCATTAAGAGAAAAAGCCTTCTGTCTGCGCAGCAGCCCCCGCTAATACTCACCTGAGCCCCATCTAGATCCAGCGATGTTGTAAGGGCGTCTCAGCTGCCCGGGACTCTCCGTCCTCATTGGCTGAGACAGCAGCGTGGCGCCATTGGCACCCGTTGATGTCAAAGTCAGTCAGCCAATGAGGAGAGAAAGGGGAGGGGCTGGGTCACGGCTCCGTGTCTGAATGGACACAGGGAGCTGTGACTCAGCGCCGGTGCCCCCCCATAGCAAGCTGCTTGCTTTGGGGGCACTCAACAGGATGGAGGGGCCAGGAGCTCCAGCCAGGGATCCGAGAAGAGGAGGATCGGGGCTGCTCTGTGCTAAACCACTGCATAGAGCAGGTAAGTATGACATGTTTGTTAGTTTTAACGAAAAACAAAAATAAAAACTTTAAAATCACTTTAATTACTTAACGCACGCCCCTGAACAGGATATATATTTTCTGAATGCAGACATGCTAAGTTTTATCGCAGCGCAACCCAAATCACACTGCAATGTCAGGCAGCACAGCGCGCTGTCCAACATTGCAGTGAGTGAAGTGTACGGTTTGTGCACTTCAAATAAAGCTCACACACAAAAAAAAAAAAAAAAAAAAAAAAAAAAGGGGACGGTTCGGTGCACTGAATCATGCACCACGCTGCCCCCTAGCCAGCCGGCAATGAAGAGCGACCGGAGTGCTGAAACGCTCTGGCTGCTCTGCGAGTTGGCCCTATATTTGCGAAAAAAACCCAAAACAACAACACTGAAAAGTAATTGCACGCAATTAAAGATGAGGTGGAGTAAATAGATACCAAATATGTCAAGTCTCAGGCAAGTCATGTAAAACGCTGAACAACTGTCCAGATCTCTCCTACAGAAAAGCTCATAGCCTGCGGTATAAAGCCCCCCCCCCCCACTATGCACTTGTTCCCGCTACGCAATTTTGACATGAAATTTTTACACGATTTTGCATCTCATATAGGGCAGCCCATTCCACTGCATTTGCTGCCCGAAAAAAGCTCCTGCTCCTTTTCGGGCGACAAGCTTGGCGTGGATTGCTGCCCAAACCTGTTGAGTGAAAATCACCGCAGAATCACTTCACGTTTGGGGTGCCACTGAAGGCTAAAAGGCACCCAAATGTACACAGGGCCTTGTGCTGCGATTGCCATGCGATTTGGGATCATGGGTAGAATTGCAGCGATTCTGCCCGCGATCCCAAATCGCAAGATGTAAACGGGGCCTAAAACTGAAGCAAGCGTACTAGACCTATCCAAAGAGCCAGAGAGGTTGGAGCAGAACTCCAGCCTTGTTTATTGAAAATGAAAAGGTAAAGTGACCCCAAATGTCCTCCCCTCCGAACCCCAAAGCACATAGCATCCATGATGCTGGTGTAGCGGTCCGTACACTGTGCAGGCAGCCCATGTAAGTCTATAGGGATGCAAACGACCCATTAAGGTTACTTTCACACTACTCTATCAAAGACATATATTTAACGCAACGCATGGTGCGTTTTTGCCACGTCTGCGTTGCATTTTCACCATATCATTTTCCACTATTCTAATTCAGTTTCCAAGTGCGACTACTCTGTGCTACTTGATTGCAATTTTAATGCAACTTTGGAAGTCGCAACAGCATAGATAAGAAGCATTCCTATGTGACTGGGATGGGTGTTTTTTTTTAAACCCAAACCTCCCCTCCCCGGTCATCCTTGCTCCCTAAGGCTAGGTTCACACTAAGCAGATTTGATCCTTCCATTGATCAATCCTTCTATCGATCCTCCCTTTCTTTCGATCCTTATTTCCCATCAATCCTTCCTTCCATCCCTCGATCGTTCCTTCTTTTTTTTTTTTTAAGCCCTCACCTTTCCCTCCCTGGTCATCCTTGCTCCATAAGGCTAGGTTCACACTAAGCAGCTTTGATCCTTCCTTCAATCAATCCTTCTATCGATCCTCCCTTTGATTGGTTGATCCTTCCTTCCTTGCGATCCTTATTTCCCATCAATCCTTCCTTCCGTCCCTCGATCTTTCCTTCCTTTTTCTTTTTTTTTTAAACCCTCACCTTCCCTCCCTAGTCATCCTTGCTGCCTAAGGCTAGGTTCACACTGAAGCGGCTTTGATCCTTCCTTCGATCAGTCAATCCTCCCTTTGATTGATATTTCCTTCCTATCGATCCTTCCTTTCTTCTGATCCTTCCCTCGATATTTTCTGATCGAAGGAAGGATCAATCGAGTAAAAAGGGAACGGATCCAAGGAAGGCTCCAAAAATTGCAGCTGTATCAAAATCAAATGGATGAAGGATGACCAGAAGTGAGGGTTAAAAAAATAAAAATACTCATCCATCAAAGGCGCATAGGAATGCTTCTATGCTGATGTGAATCCTGTGAGTTAACATAGGAGTCTATAGAGCTGAAATCGTCCACCAGGAACCTTTTCCAAAACTGCACTCACATACATTAGAAGGGCACCATTGAATATAATGTGATTTCCCTTGTCATCCAATTCAGTGAACCTGGGCTTAAGCACTTCCCATTCATTTCAATGGAGCCATGCGGTTTTGGTGTTTTTATTTTTTTTTTACTGGACCAAACATGCATCCAAAATGCAGCAGGCAGTTTTTTTTTTTTTTAACCGCAACAGACCAGTGTGAAGAGCTACATAGGAACATAGGATTTAGCCACTTGCCCACCAGGCACTTTCTTCCCCTTCCTGCCCAGGCCAATTTTCAGCGCTGTCACATTTTGAATGACAATTGCGCAGTCATACAACACTGTACTCTTCTAAAAACGTTTATAATTTTTTTTTTACACAGAGCTTTCTTTTGGTGGTATTTAATCACCACTGAGGTTTTTATTTTTGCTAAACAAACGAAAAAAGTCAGAAAAATCTTGAATAAAAGACATTTTTCATAGTTTGTTATAAAATATAGCAAACAGGTCATTTTTCTCCTTCACTGACGTGCGCTGATGAGTGACACTGATTGGCAGCACTGGAGGGCACTGTTGGGACTGCACTCATAATTAGGACACCAATGATCAATGGCCTGATTTTCAGTGCCGATGTCTTTTTTTTAGACCCCTTTCACACTGAGGTGCTTTTCAGGCGTCTTAGCGCTAAAAATAGCGCCTGTAAAGCGCCTCTCATGCCTCCCCTGTGTGAAAGCCCGAGTGCCTTCACACTGGGACGGTGTGCTTGCGTGATGGGAAAAAAAGTCCTGCAAGCCGCATCTTTGGGGCAGTTGAAATAAATGGGCAGCACTACTGAAGTGCCGCAACACAGGCGCTTTTAACCCTTTGTTCAGCCGCTAGTGGGGGATAAAAGCGACCCCCCTAAAGCCCAAAAAGCGCTGCTAAAATGACGGTAACGCACCATTAAAAACTAGCGGTGCTTTATCACTAACGCGGCGCAGCCCCAGTGTGAAAGGGGTCTAATACAAGTCGGGTATTGGCTCTCCTCTTCTCTCCTCCTGCTGTCAGCGCCAGAAAAGGAATAGCAAGAACCGGCTTGTGTTTACATTGGTGATTAGCCGTCATTGGACACAGCTGATCACATGGTAAAGGGCCGCTGTGATTGGCCCTTTACCCCAATCTGTGATTAGCCGAGTCCAAAGAACTCAGCGATAATAGAGAAGGGCGGCGCGGGCGCAAAGTAAGCCCAAGCTGTAGCCGTCTTTCGGCTACAACAAGAGCAGGATATAAAGGGATGCGGCTCTCTTCCACTTTTTTTTAACTCATAAACTGAACAAAAATGGATCGCTGTGAAAGCAGTCTTACGTTGTACGGGACTCAGCGCCCCTGAGAAGGAAACCTGATAGTGAAACATGACTTCTGATTGGTTCCTCTGGTCTGTGAAATAAAGCTTGACAGGTTCCTACCTAGTGCCCACCTTCCATTACAAAGATAGGGCTTTACCAGGACAGATGTAACAGTTTCCAGAGACATTTTCCATAGGTCTTATTTTTATTTCCAGCTACGACTTCCCCTTCCTATAATGACTGCCAACGCTGCTTATCAGATGCGTCATTCTCAGGAAGGACCTCCAATTGCTGGACTATGTCAGTGTCAAGGACAGACAATATATGAAGTATGCAGGGTCACAGGCTGCTACATCACCACAATTCCATTACACTGAGCTGAATAATAAAAAAAAAAGAGGAACTAAATAAAATAAGAAATAAATGTAAAATTTTGCAGCTTACTAGTTCTCAGATGTTGTGGCTGTATTCGTTTTAGCAGCCCAGTGATCCTCACAATTAACACATGTAATAGGGGGACAACACTCAGTTCATTGGGGTTATTTTACTAAAACTGGAGAGTGCAAAATCTGGTGCAGCTCTGCATGGGAGCCAATCAGCTTCTAACTTCAGCTTGTTCAATTAAGCTTTGACAAGAAGGCTGGGTTCACACTTGTACGACAAACGCTCCGACATTGGGAGCTCATGTCACATGACTTGTGAAAATCAACGTTTCCCTATAAGAGCCGTCTTAACTGATCCGATTTTGAAAATGCTCCCTACACTACTTTGGTCCGACTTTGATCCTACTTCAGCCCATTGAATATCACTGAAGTCGGATCAAAGTTGGATCGCCGTCTTAACTGACCCGACTTTGGCATGCGACTTGTGCTCTGAGGGTCTTGAAGGGGAAGTCCACACCAAATAATAATAAAAAAATAAAAACACATGGGTTCCCCTCCAAGAGCATACCATGCCCTTCGTTCTGGTATGGATTTTCAGGGGGAACCCCATGCCAAAAAACGGCGTTGGGTCCACCCCAAAATCCATACCAGACCATTATCCGAGCACACAGCCCGGTAGGTCAGGAAAGGGGGTGGGGACGAGGGAGTGAGCCCCCCCCCCTCCGAACCATACCAGGCTGCATGCCCTCAACATGGGGGGGGGGGGGGGGTGGGTGCTTTGCCCACCCCAAAACACTTTGTCCCCATGTTGATGAGGACAAGGGCCTCTTCCCGACAACCCTGGCCGTTGGTTGTTGGGGTCTGCGGGCGGGGGGATTCCAGATTCCGATAAACCCCCCCGCCCGCAGACCCTGACAACCAACGGCCAGGGTTGTCGGGAAGAGGCCCTTGTCCTCATCAACATGGGGACAAGGTGCTTGGGGGGGGAAACGATTGCTTGTCCTCACCCCCTTTTCTGACCTGCCGGGCTGTGTGCTCGGATAAGGGTCTAGTATGGATTTTGGGGGGGGGGGGAACCCCAATGCCTTTTTTTGGCGTGGGGGTTCCCCTGAAAATCCATACCAGACCGAAGGGCCTGGTATGCTCTTGGAGGGGGAACCCATGCCGTTTTTTTTTTGTTTTTTTTTTTACATTGTGCGTGGAGTTCCCCCTAAATATTCATACCAGACACAGTGCCTGGTATGATCGAAGTCAGATCCCTGTTCATTGAAGTCGGACTTCAGATAGCAGGGCAAAGTCGGATCCAAAGTGGTACGACTGTCATGTTGTACCAGTGTGAACCCGGCCTCTAACCTGAAAGCTGATTGGTTTCTATGCAGAGCTACACCAGATTTTGCACTCTCCAGTTTTAGTAAATAAACCCCTTTGAGTCTACAGGACAGGAAGTGGAGGAAAATCTTCACACTGGGACACAGATGGCAAAAAGAAAAAAAAAAAAAAAAAAGAAAAAAGATAGATTTAACTATTCCCTATTCTATTCAAAATGAAGAAAAAAGTCTCGTCTTTACATATCCTCACGCACAGCTGCTGGTGTCTTCTGCGTGGAACAGGTCCAATGAGCCAGTCTTAGCACATGGTATGGTTTGTTTTTTTTTGTCCCAATATTTTTGAAACGTCACAAAGTTAGCTGGCATTAAGTTCTACTGACTGCATCACAGTGCAGTGTGGTAGATTGCCTTGCACCATGCTGTGCTGAAGAAAAAAAAAAAAAATACTACATGCCATACTTTTTTTTTCTTTATAGTGGGCACCACTGCAACAAAGCCAACCGGCATGATAGGAAACTAGGCATTTTGCCTTATCTTGGGACTGCTCTGGGTAAGGCCACACAACGCACTTTATGTGAACAAACCCTTAAATAGGGACTCTAATAGGCAAACAGCTGCACTCATCTGAAGTCCTCCCCTCCTCCCAAACTCAACAAAAGTACATGCAGATGAGAACCCGTGCCATAGATTATAGTATAGCCCAATGGCTGTAAACCTTACTGAGACCAGTGCCTGCTAAATATTTATACTCTAACAATAGAAGTATAGGAGCACAATATGTACGGAGCTGCTGGAAGGCTCTATGTGGGGCAGGGTGTCACTGCAGGGGATGGGATTAAGGGACTCTGCAGCAGACTTAGAAGCCCTGTGTGGAATGAGGCTACTGGAAGGAGCTGGGGGCAACTGTGGGTGGTGGGGTCTCTGAAGGGGGCCAAGGACTTTGCAGGGGCAATATGGGAGACTGGAAGGTGCCATCAGAGACAGTTGGGGAGGGGGGTTAAAGGCTCTACAGGAAGCTGGGGGGCACAGCGGGCAACTGGGGGGAAAAAGGAAAAAAAGTGGGGTCTTAGGGCACTTTGGGAGCTAGGAGGCACTGTGGGATGTTGGCAGGCACTATTTGGGGCTGGGTGGGCACTGAAGGAGGCTGGGTGGGCACTATGAGCAGTTGGGTGGTACTATGGGAGACTAATGGGCACTATGAGCGGTTGGGTGGTACTATAGGAGACTGGTGGGCACTATGAGCAGTTGGGTGGTACTATGGGAGACTGGTGGGCACTATGAGCAGTTGGGGGGTACTATGGGAGACTGGTGGGCACTATGGGAGGCTGGTGGCACTATGAGCAGTTGGGTCGCACTGTGGGAGGCTTGGTGCCCCTATATGAGCAGTTGGGTGGTACTATGGGAGACTAATGGGCACTATGAGCGGTTGGGTGGTACTATAGGAGACTGGTGGGCACTATGAGCAGTTGGGTGGTACTATGGGAGACTGGTAGGCACTATGAGCAGTTGGGTGGTACTATGGGAGACTGGTGGGCACTATGAGCAGTTGGGTGGTACTATGGGAGACTGGTGGGCACTATGAGCAGTTGGGTGGTACTATGGGAGACTAATGGGCACTATGAGCGGTTGGGTGGTACTATAGGAGACTGGTGGGCACTATGAGCGGTTGGGTGGTACTATAGGAGACTGGTGGGCACTATGAGCAGTTGGGTGGTACTATGGGAGACTGGTGGGCACTATGAGCAGTTGGGTGGTACTATGGGAGACTGGTGGGCACTATGAGCAGTTGGGTGGTACTATGGGAGACTGGTAGGCACTATGAGCAGTTGGGTGGTACTATGGGAGACTGGTGGGCACTATGAGCAGTTGGGTGGTACTATGGGAGACTGGTGGGCACTATGAGCAGTTGGGTGGTACTATGGGAGACTGGTGGGCACTATGAGCAGTTGGGTGGTACTATGGGAGACTGGTGGGCACTATGAGCAGTTGGGTTGTACTATGGGAGACTGGTGGGCACTATGAAAGGCTGGTGGCACTATGAGCAGTTGGGTCGCACTGTGGGAGGCTGGGTGCCCCTATAGGAGGCTAGGTGCCCCTGTGGAAGGTTGGGTGCCACTATGGGATGTTGGCAATCACTTAGGGTGGCTGGTGGGCACTGAGAAAGGTTGCCTGGCCACTATGGGATGCTGGCAAGCATTATAGGAGGTTGGTGGGCACTGTGGAGGGTTGGGTACAATAGGAGGCTGGTGGCACTGTGGAAGGTTGGGTACTAAGAGACTGGCACTATGGGAGACTGGTGGGCACTATGAGCAGTTGGGTGGTACTATGGGAGACTGGTGGGCACTATGAGCAGTTGGGTCGCACTGTGGGAGGCTGGGTGCCCCTATAAGAGGCTAGGTGCCCCTGTGAAAGGTTGGGTGCCACTATGGAATGTTGGCAAGCACTTAGGGTGGCTGGTGGGCACTGTGGAAGGTTGCGTGGCCGTTATGGGATGCTGGCAAGTGTTATAGGAGGTTGGTGGGAACTGTGGAGCGTTGGGTACAATGGGAGGCTGGTGGCACTGTGGAAGGTTGGGTACTAAGAGACTGGCACTATGGGAGACTGGTGAGCACTATGAGTGGTTGGGTGGTACTATGGGAGACTGATGAGCACTATGAACAGTTGGGTGACCCTATAGGAGGCTAGGTGGCACTGTGGGAGGCTGGGTGCCCCTATGGGATGTTGGAAAACACTTTGGGAGGCTGATGGGCACTGTGGAAGGTTGGGTAGTATAGGAGGTGGGTACTATGGGAGGCTGGTGGGCACTGTGGAACGTTGGGTACTATGGGAGGCTGATGGGCACTATGAGTGGGTGGGTGACACTAAGAGAGACTGGTGGGCACTATGAGCAGCAAGCACTATGGGAGGCTAGGTGGCACTGTGGAAGGTTGGGTACTAAGAGACTGGCACTATGAGAGACTGGTCAGCACTATGAGCAGTTGGGTGGTACTATGGGAGACTGATGAGCACTATGAGTGGTTGGGTGGCACTATGGGAGACTGGTGGGCACTATGAACAGTTGGGTGACCCTATAGGAGGCTAGGTGGCACTGTGGGAGGCTGGGTGCCCCTATGGGATGTTGGAAAACACTTTGGGAGGCTGATGGGCACTGTGGAAGGTTGGGTAGTATAGGAGGTGGGTACTATGGGAGGCTGGTGGGCACTGTGGAACGTTGGGTACTATGGGAGGCTGATGGGCACTATGAGTGGGTGGGTGACACTAAGAGAGACTGGTGGGCACTATGAGCAGCAAGCACTATGGGAGGCTAGGTGGCACTGTGGAAGGTTGGGTGACCACTATGGGATGTCGGCAAGCATTATAGGAGGCTGGTGGGCACTATGGGAGGCTAGGTGGCACTGGGGAAAGTGGAGTACTATGGGAGGCTGGTGGGCACTATGAATAGTTGGTGGTCTCTGCGGGAGGCTGGTGGGCTCTGTGGAAAGTTTGGTGGGCACATTGGGAGGCTAGGGGCCACTATAGCAGGCTGGTTGGCATTATGGGAGGCTTATGGGCTCTATGGAAGGTTGGGTGGGCATTATGGAGAGTAGGGGCTTTGCAAGGATCTGGAGAAAGCAGTGATCTAGCGCCTGACTGGCTGGTTGAGAGGTGACACACCGTACATACACTATACATAACACACACATTGTACATACACTATACATAACACACACACCGTACATACACTATACATAACACACACATTGTACATACACTATACATAACACACACATTGTACATAGAACACATTGGGATCGTCTCCTCCTCTGACATTCATAGTAAACAAGGAGAACAGTCAGCAGGCACTGCGAGGGGCACCAGACCCCAAACCACAGACTACAACTCCCAGCAATCCCTGTCACCCCACACCAGGCAAGGCATTCTGGGACTTGTAGTAACACAACAGCAAGCTGCCACCGGCAGTGCCTGATAAGAACAGAACACCCATGTCACCTCCGCCCAGCACTCTGTACAGCAGAGAAGGGTGTTACCAACATAATATCACAGCGATCTGTACAGTGCTGGTAACACAGGCCGCCTGTGTTGGCGGGGGCATCCTCTGACATATAACCCCGGGGCCGCCGGGTGATAACACTCACCGAACTCCGATCCTCCACAAACCCCGCTCACTTTCACTCTCCAGCCAACTTCCGGGTTCTCCTCTAGTTCGCAGAGTTGGCTTTCGCCGCATGTGACAGGAAACTCCCATGACACCTCGGCTCCGCGCTCCGGAAGCGCCATTCCAAGTACTGGCAAAGTGCCAGGAGGGAGAGAGGAGCAGATGATGAAAGATGTTGTATACAGTAACTTTATCCCTTTTTTTGCCAGAGATATTTTTGCATTATCAGCACTTGTTCAAAAATCATTTTAGGCCTGAAGATTAATCATAGCTCCCAACTGTCCCTGATTTCGAGGGACTGTCCCTGATTTCGAGGGACTGTCCCTGATTTCGAGGGACTGTCCCTGATTTCGAGCAATGTCCCTCTGTCCCTCTTTCCTCCTCATTTTGGTCTGATCTATATAGTTGTATATAAAATGCACTTTTTATCTTTCAAAAAGTTTTTCCCAGTGCTAAACCTTTCATCCGATTTCCAAATCGCTGCATTTGTAAATTCCAAAAGCCAATATAAAGGAATAGTAGTGGTAAAAAAAAGCACTTGTGAGTTTAACCAGTCTTGTTTTTTTTTGTACAATTCACCTTTAACCCTTTCATGACTAAGCCTATTTTTGAAATTTGGTGTTTACAAGTTAAAATCCATATTTTTTGCTAGAAAATTACTTAGAACCCCCAAACATTATGTATATTTTTTAGCAGAGAATCTAGAGAATAAAATGGAGATTGTTGTAATATTTTATATCACACGGTATTTGTGCAGCGGTGTTTTAAACGCAAATTTTTGGAAAAGGGACACTTCCATGAATTTTAAAAAATCCAAACAGTAAAGTTACCCCAATTCTTTTGTATAATGTGAAAGATGATGTTACGCCGAGTAAATAGATACCAAACATGTCACCCTTTATAATTGCACGCACTCGTGGAATGGCGACAAACTATGGTAGCTATGAATTTCCATAGGCGATGCTTTAAATTTTTTTTACGGTTACCAGGTTAGAGTTACAGAGGAGGTCTAGGGCTAGAATTATTGCTCTCGCTCTGACGATCGCGGCAATACGTCACATGTGTGATTTGAACACCGTTTACATATGCGGGCGCGACTTCCATATGCGTTTTCTTCGCTGCGCGAGCTCGCGGGGACGGGGGCGCTTTAAAAATCTTTTTTTTTTTTAAATTTATTTTATTTATTGTTATACTTATAAATTGTGTTTAAAAAATTTTTTTTTTTTACTTTTATTGCTGTCACAAGAATGTAAACATCCCTTGTGACAGTAATAGGTGGTGACAGGTACTCTTTATGGAGGGATCGGGGGTCTAAAAGACCCCCGATCCCTCCTCTGCACTTCAAAGTATTCAGATCGCCGAAAACGGCGATTCTGAATACTGTGTATTTTTTAAAATTCGGCGCCATTGGCAGCCGAGTAAACGGGAAGTGACGTCATGATGTCGCTTCTGCACTTACATTGAGAAGGCTGGAACGAAGCCGCCCACAGCTTCGTTCCAGCCCGCCCACAGCCGTCGGTGGCAGCCGATTGGACACCGGGCCTCCCGATCGCACGGGAGGTCCGGTAAGAGCGGCGGGAGGCGGCGGGAGGGGGGGCGTCCCCTCCCGCTCCTCCGGTATAACAGCCGAGCGGCTTTTAGCCGCATCGGTTGTTATATACAGATAGCCGATCGCCCGCTGTAAACAACGGTACCGGGATGATGCCTGCAGCTGCGGGCATCATCCCGGTATAACCCCCGAAAGCCCAGTACGCACATCTGCGTACGGTCGGCGAGAAGGGGTTAAGGGGGTGTGGCAAGGGGTGTGTCCTATGCCTGGATACTTTTGCTGATAGGTGTCCCTCATTCCCATCTCAAAAAGTTGGGAGGTATGGAGTAATGAAAAAAAACCCCAAACCATGTATATTTTCTAAAAGCAGAGAATAACAAAATGGAGAACACCGTTTAGGAGATATTCACCCCGGGTGCAGCCAGTGACATCACCGGCGCATGCACTCTGAGGGTTCAGCATACCTTGCCGAGACTTCAGAGCTTCATGCCGGAACGAAGGGCTCGCACAGGCACGCGCGGGAGTGATATCGTTGTGGCTCCAACCAATCACATAGCAAGAGCTCGTGAACCTGGAAGAAAGATGTCAACAGTGACTTTACAGCACTGGAGGACTTTGTTCCAAGGTGAGTATTTCATAATGTGCTAGTATGCAATGCATGTCGTAGATAGCTGTGCGGTGATCATATCCAGAAGTGTGAGTGGATACCTGTAAAAAACAGGTACCCGCTCCCCCCCAAAAAGTGCCAAATGTGGCAGTGGAGGGGGGGAAGCGAGCAAACAAGCGCAGCTTCCCCTTTTGGGTGGAGATCCGCTTTAAGTTAATTTTAGGGCACACTGCACAATAAATTACCCAAGTTTGTTGTACAATAGAAAAGATGAGGTTGTGCTGAGTAAATAGATACCCAACATGTCAAACCATTGGGTTAAAGGGGGCATTGTCCCTTCTACTGACTGCCAAGGCGTTGGTCCTCTCGCTGACTGTTGTGGCAGTGAACCTTCCACTAACTGCTGGAGCATTTTTCCTCCCCCTGTTCATTGGGGTTTCTTCCTCTCAATGGCTGCCTAGACATTAGTCTACCCACTGCCTGCTGGGGAATTCTTTCTTCCATTTACTGCAAGGACATTATTCCCCCCACTAACTGCTTGGGTATTCTTCCAACGGGGGCCTTGTTCCTACCACTGACCATTGGGCATTGTTCCTCCAACTGACTGCCATGCCATTGTTCCTCCCACTGACCACCAGGGCATGGTTTCTGCCTCTGACCAGCAGAGCATTGTCCCTTTCACTGACTGCCAAGGCATTTTTCTTCCATTGACCACCAGGGAATGGTTTCTTCCAATGACCAGTGGAGCATTGTCCCTTCCACTGACTGCCAAGGCATGTTTCTTCTATTGACCACCAGGGAATGGTTTCTTCCACTGACCAGTGGAGCATTGTCCCTTCCACTGACTGCCAAGGAATGTTTCTTCTATTGACCACTGGGGCATTGTCCCTTCCACTGACTGCCAAGGCATGTTTCTTCCATTGACCGCCGGGACATGGTTTCTTCCACTGACCATTGGGGTATTGTCCCTTCCACTGACTGCCAAGGCATGTTTCTTCCATTGACCACTGGGGCATGGTTTCTTCCACTGACCAGGAGCATCGCCCTTCAACTGATTGCCAGGGCATGTTTCTCCCATTGATCACCGGGGCATGATTTTCTCCACTGAGCAGTGGAGCATTGTCCATTCCAATCACTGCCAAGGCATGTTTCTTCTATTGACCAATAGGGCATGGTTTCTTCCACTGACCCGTGGAGCATTGTCCCTTTCACTGACTGTCAAGGCATGTTTCTTCTATTGACCACCAGGGCATGGTTTCTTCCACTGACCAGCGCAGCATTGTCCCTTCCACTGACTGCCAAGGAATGTTTCTTCTATTGACCACTGGGGCATTGTCCCTTCCACTGACTGCCAATGAATGTTTCTTATTTTGACCACTGGGGCATTTTTCCTCCCACTGACTACCCAGAAATTGTTCCTTCCACTGACCAGTAGGACATTGTTCCTCCCGCTGACCATTGTGGCAGTGAACCACCCACTGACCTGCTGGGGCATTGTTCCTCCCCCTGTCTGCCAGGGATTCTTCCTCCCAATGACTGCCAAAGCATTGTCCTACCCCCCTGCTGGGGAATTCTTCCTAGCACTTATTGTGAGGGCATTCTTCTTCTCAAATAGTGAGGTATCTACTAACGTAGACCTGTGCTAAAAGAAATATGGGGATTTCCATTGCTGGCATCTTTCAAACAATGCTAAATGTCTGACAGTCATGCCAATCCCCTCTGGCTTTAACGCTTTACAAGTCATTGACCTTAAATGAACTGCAAATTCTCTCTCTCTCTCTCTCTCTCTCTCTCTCTCTCTCTCTCTCTCTCTCTCTCTCTCTCTCTCTCTCTCTCTCTCTCTCTCTCATTTTTTACTTTCTGCTATAAAACATATCCAATAAAAAAATGTAAAAAATCAAATTTCTTCATCTTTTTTTTCTGCTACATATTTTTGGTAAAAAAAATCCCAATAAGCGTATATTGATTGGTTTGCACAAAGGTTACAGCGTTTACATACTATGGGATATGTATGGGATACCAATATTAAAAGATTTTGTCCTCTTAACCACTTGACCTCTGGAAGATTTACCCCTCTTCATAACAATCAATTTTTTGCAATACGCCACTGCGTTACCTTAACTGACGCTGTACCTAAATAAAATTGATGTCATTTTTTCCCCCACAATTAGAGCTTTTTTTTTGCTGGTATTTAATCACCTCTGAGGTTTTTTTTTTGCGCTAAAAGAAAAGAAAAAAAAAAAAAGAGAATTTTATAACAAAGAGCGACAATTTTGAAAAAAAAAAAGCATTTTTTTTTACCCTTTGCTATAGTACATATCCAAAAAAAAAAAAATTAAGAAAATTTAATTTCTCCATCAATTTAGGCCAATATGTATTCTGTTGTATATTTTTGGTGAAAAAAATCCCAATAAGCGCATATTGATTGGTTTGCGCAAAAAATAAAACATCTACAAACTATGGGATATTTTTTTTTTTTACTAGTAATGGCGTTGATCAGCGACTTATAGCGGGACTGCGATATTGCGGCATATATTCGGACACTAACTGACACTTTTTGGGGACCAGTGACACTAATACAGTGATCAGTGCTAAAAACATGCACTGTCACTGTACTAATGAGGCTGGGAAGAGTTAACATCAGGGAACATCAAAGGGTTAACTGTGGGCCTAGTCTGTATTTATGTACTGTGTGGGAAGTGCCTTTACTAAGGGAAGAGATGGATCCATGTTCCTGCTTTGCAGAGACACAGTGTCAATGCCTTCAGAGTCAATGCCTTCCCTACTGACAGAATGGCAATCTGCCTTGTTTACATAGGCAGACTGCCGTTCTCCCTCTGTACCGAAGGATCGGCGTGTGCCAGCGGACATCAAGTCCACGGTACCCACCGCTGGACTCCTGCTGTGATTATACATGTGCCCCCCAAACCCTGAAGTGTCCAATCATGTACTAGGTATGTGATCCGGCACAGCAGTGCCACCTTTCCACCGTATAAGTACATTTTATCGTCGGCAAGTGGGTAAACCCTCATTGTATTTTAGTTTAATGCTCTGAGCACAATTAAAAAAGACATTGCCCAATAAACTCTCAGTGCTTCTGGTTCCTGCTTTCTCAGTGCTGCTTCCCTGAACTTCTGGTCTTCACAGGCAATAGTTAACAGAGGACAATGCCAAAGCTCCCAACTGTCCCTGATTTCGAGGGACTGTCCCCGATTTGGAGCAATGTCCCTCTGTCCCTCATTCCTCCTCATTTGTCCCTCATTTTGGTCTGATCTATATAGTTGGATATAAAATGCACTTTTTAATCTATTAAAAAAGTGTTTCCCAGTGCTAAACCTTTCATCCAATATCTACATTGCCGCATTTGTAAATTCCAAAAGCCAATATAAAGGAATAGTCGTGGGGAAAAAGCACTTGTGGGTTTAACCAATCTTGTTTTTTTGTACAATTCTCCTTCAAGGGGGCGTGGCCAGGGGTGTGTCCTATGCCTGCATACTTTTGCTAATGGGTGTCCCTCTTTCCCATCTCAAAAAGTTGGGAGGTATGCAATGCAGTCTCCAGACACTCTGTTAGCTTGGAGAAGGGAGAGGGAAGGAGATGCGGGGGGAGTGCCTTGCTATTCTAGGCTATGGGGCTGTGTGTTTCTATTGATGCACACAGTGTAGGGAGACACAACTCCAGTCACAGCAGTCCTATGGAATGCCTGCAAAAGAAAGGAGCCATCCTGGAACAGGAAACCTGGGGCAGCAGTCATGATACCAGATTAAACTGGAACAGAGGCAAGGATTAAAAGATGAAGAAGCTGCATACTTAGTAAGTGATTTAATCAGCTGTTGAAAGTGCTTCAAAACGGAGGGTTTAATATCACTTTAAGCCACCATTCACATTGAGTGCGGCTTTGAAATAATGCGATCTCACCTGAAATCGCACAAGTTCAAAGCCGCATCTCAGTGTGACTTCGGGTGCAACTTTGAAGACATCTGTGCGGCTTCATGCACAGATGTCTATTGAAGTCGCCCCCGAAATCGCCATAAGCAGTGCATGTACTACTTTTTCAAATCGATGTGGCACCGCAAAGCTGGCATTGCATCAATTTAAACACTCCCATTGCCGGCAATAGAATGGGATTTGCCATACGATTTGTCCTGTCAAATTACATGACAAATCCCTCCAATGTGAAAGGGGCTAAATAAGAATGCAAAATATATCAGGACAAGCATTTCAAGGCCGATACCGCCCTCTTGTGGTTACAATGAGTAATAATATGGCAGTGCTTCGCTAAAGTGTCCTGCAGATTTTCTATGTTGCTCATGTAGCAAGCTTCGTGCATATACCAGAATTTAAATGGGTCACATGTATAAAATGTATGGGAAATAGGTTTCATAATCAAAGCTTATATCCACCAAAAAAACAAAAAACAAAACAGTGAGCCAGGAAGGGTATGAGTATAGCAAAGAAAATGTAGTTACTATCTGGATTAACCATTTGCTTCTGGGGCAATGTTAAAATCTGCATTTTTTGCCAGAAATGTATTTACCCCCCCCCCCCCCCCCCGACCCCAAGAAAAAGGTATACATTTTTTGAAAGTGGAGACATTGGAGAATAAAATATTAATATATTAATTGATGGTTAATAATAAAATGATAATGACAGTAATTAGATAATTCAATCCCTTTTATGCAGAACTGCCAAAAATATATATACAAAAGAGACAAAATACAATACAATATACAATAAGTCAGTGAATTTATTTATCACATTAATTCACTTATTTATTGTATATTGTATTGTATTTATTTACTTTTGTATATATATCTATATATATAGATATCTATATATATCGATCTATCTATCTATCTATCTATCTATCTATCTATCTATCTATCTATCTATCTATCTATCTATCTATCTATCTATCTATCTATCTATCTATCTATCTATCTATCTATTTATTTATCTCTATATATCTATCTATATATCTGGATAGATATATATCTAGATATATAGCTATATATATAATTTATTTATTTATTTGGCAGCGATGCACAGTAGGTATTGTATTATCTATTTATTTAATTTTGGGTTTTTACTGCAGCAGCAATGTTTTTTGGGTTTTGTTTGGTGAGTTCACAATTTTAGCACTCTCTCATAAGCACAGTGTAAAGGAGATATATAATGATTTTATTTTTTTTTAAACACAATATTATTCAGTGCCTTGAAAAAGTATTCATACCCCTTGAAATTTTCCACATTTTGTCATGTTGTAACCAAAAACGTAAATGTATTTTATTGGGATTTTATGTGGCAGACCAACACAAAGTGGCACATAATTGTGAAGTGGAAGGAAAATGATAAATCATTTACAACATTTTTTACAAATAAATATGTGAAAAGTGTGGTGTATATTTGTATTCAGCCCCCCGGAGTCAATACTTTGTAGAACCTCCTTTCACTGCAATTACAGCTGCAAGTCTTTTTGGGGATGTCTCTACCAGCTTTGCACATCAATAGAGTGACATTTTTGCTCATTCTTTATAAAATAGCTCAAGCTCTGTCAGATTGGATGGAGAGCGTCTTTTCAAGTCTTGCCACAGATTCTCAGTTGGATTTAGGTCTGGACTTTGACTGGGCCATTCTAACACATGAATATGCTTTGATCTAAACCATTCCATTGTAGCTCTGGTTGTATGTTTAGGGTCGTTGTCCTGCTGGAAGTTGAACCTCCGCCCCAGTCTCAAGTCTTTTGCAAACTCTAACAGGTTTTCCTCATATGGCCCGTACACACGATCGGACATTCTGACAACAAAATCCATGGATTTTTTCCGACGGATGTTGGCTCAGACTTGTCTTGCATACACACGGTCACACAAATCTTGTCATAAATTCCGAACGTCAAGAACGCGGTGGCGTACAACATGTACGACGAGCCGAGAAGAATGTTCAATAGCCAGTGTGGCTCTTCTGCTTGATTCCGAGCATGCGTGGACTTTTGTGCGTCGGAATTGTGTACGCAGGATCGGAATTTACGACAACAGATTTTGTTGTCGAAAAATTTGAGATCCAGATCTCAAATTTTGTGTGATGGAAAATCCGATGGAAAATGTCCGATGGAGCCTACACACGGTTGGAATTTCCGACAACACATTGCGTTTTGCATTTAGGCCAAAAAGTTCAGTTTTGGTCTCATCTGACCAGAGAACCTTCTTCCACATGTTTGCTGTGTCCCCCACATGGCTTCTCGCAAACTGCAAAGGGGACTTCTTATTTCTTTCTTTCAACAATGTCTTTCTTCTTGACACTCTTCCATAAAGATCAGATTTGTGGAGAACACGACTAATAGTTGTCCTGTGGACAGATTCTCCCACCTGAGCTGTGGATCTCTGCAGCTCCTCCAGAGTTATCATGGGGCTCTTGGCTGCTTCTCTGATGAATGTTCTCCTTGCCCGGCCTGTCAGTTTAGGTGGACGGCCATGTCTTGGTAGGGTTGCAGTTGTGCCATACTCTTTCCATTTTCTGATGATGGATTGAACAGAGCTCTGTGAGATGTTCAAAGCTTGGGATATTTTTTTTATAAACTAATCCTGCTTTAAACTCCACAACTTTATCCCTGATCTGTTTGGTGTGTTCCTTGGCCTTTGTGATAATGTTAGTTCAATAAGGTTCTCTAACAAACCTCTGAGGGCTTCACAGAACAGCTGTATTTGTACTGGGAATTAATTACACACAGGTGGTCTCTACAAATTAGGTGACTTCTGAAGGCAATTGGTTCCACTAGATTTTAGTTAGGGGTATCAGAGTAAAGGGGGCTGAATACAAATGTACGCCATGCTTTTCACATATTTATTTGTAAAAAATTTCGAAAACCATTTATCATTTTCCTTCCACTTCACAATTATGTGCCACTTTGTGTTGGTCTATCACATAAAATCCCAATAAAACACATTTAAGTTTTTGGTTGTAACATGACAAAATGTGGAAAATTTCAAGGGGTATGAATACTTTTTCAAGGCACTGTACCTATGTACCTAATTTTTGGTAAAATATAAAAGATTGGGCAAATAGATATCAAACATGTGCTAACAAGTCCTCAGCTACAGAAGTCAAGAAATGACAGCTGTGATCCCGGAAATGACATAATACATGAAGCTTCTGGGGTCATTAGTCACAGGATGGGTCAGGGAACCGCCCGGATCACTATAACTGGAAAGCCATTTGCTGGCTCTAAGCTTAGCTCACGCCTACAGCAGTGGCTGTGAGCTTGATTTACCTACTTGTCTACCATGATATTTTTAACCGCTTGCCGACCACCCGCCGTCATACTGCGGCAGGTCGGAACGATCCCGCGAACCGTCGTAGCTATACGTCGGCTTGCGGGATCAGGATAGCACTGCGGTGGTGCCGATGCTCGTGGCCGACGGTCGCGATGACCGCCGGTCACGAGCGATCGCAAGCACGAGAGGCAGAACAGGGACGTGTGTGTGTAAACACACAAATCTCTGTTCTGTGAGGAGAGACAGATCGTGAGTTCCTAATAGCTAGGAATCACGATCTGTCATTTCCTCTAGGTCAGTCCCCTCCCTCTTCAGTTAGAAACACACACAAGGGAACACAGTTAACCCCTTTATCGCCCCCTAGTGTTAACCCGTTGCATGCCAGTGACATTTTTACAGTAATTAATGCATTTTTATAGCACTGATCGCTGTATAAATGCTAATGGTCCCAAA